>NC_088910.1:21650092-21950330 GCF_963576675.1 Euphorbia lathyris | reverse complement strand
CTATATGTACTATGCTTAGAAAATTACTTTTATGCCCATGCCACTTATGTAAATAAAAATCTGATTATTATTACCCTCAATTAACTAATTTTTAAATACCTTCATTAACCTTTTGTATTATTTGACTTTTACCCAAAATTTAGATTATTTTCTTAATCTCATCCTATAATTCAATTGTATCAATAATAAATTTTATAGCCCTATTATTATTATTTTTTTAGGACGTTACAGTTCTCTCCCCCTAAAAAAAAATTTTGTCCTCAAAATTTACGTACCCGCTATATTGAAGAGATGCGGATATTTTTGTCTCATGTGTTCTTCCATTTCCCATGTAGCTTCACGTAGCGATCGGTGGTGGCTCCAACGAACTCGCACCATTGGAATCTCTCGCCTTCTCAATTTCCTCATTTGAGTTTCTAATATTTCCACTGGTTCCTCCGTGTAGGTTAAATCCTTGACCACTTGAATCTCCGGCTCCGAAATCACATGATCTGGATCAGATCGATATTTTCTCAACATTGACACATGGAAAACATCATGAATCTGAGACAACTCTGTTGGTAGCGCTAGTCTGTAAGCCAATGGTCCAATCCTTACCGTGATCTCGTATGGTCCGATGTACCTTGGACTCAGCTTCCCTCTTTTTCCGAATCGAACAATCCCTCTCCAAGGCGAAACCCTTAAGAACACATGATCTCCTACTTTATATTCCATCTCTCGACGGTGCTTATCAGCATAAATTTTCTGTCTATCTTGTGCTGCTTGTAGGCATTTCTTTACTATATCAATCTTTTCGACTGTCTCCTGTACCAATTCAGGTCCTTCTAACTGCCGCATGCCCTCCATATCCCAACAAATAGGATTTCTACACTTCCTTCCATACAATGCTTCATATGGTGCCATCCCAATGCTAGAATGGAAACTGTTATTATAAGCAAACTCTATCAATGGCAAATGCCTATCCCATTCTCCCTGAAAGTTTAACACACAAGCCCTCATCATATCTTCTAATGTTTGGATAGTACGCTCCGACTGTCCATCTGTTTGAGGGTGAAACGCTGTGCTAAAATTCAGTTTTGTGCCTAAAGCTTTCTGCAGACTACCCCAAAATCGAGAAGTGAAACGGGGATCCCTATCTGATACAATAGAGACTGGAACACCATGCAATCTCACAATCTCATCCCGATATAACCTTGCTAACTTGTCTAAAGGATCAGTTTGCCGCATTGGCAGGAAATGAGCAGATTTGGTTAGACGGTCTACAATCACCCAAATAGCATCGTGTTTACGCATTGTCCTAGGTAGTCCAATAACAAAGTCCATGGTGATCTTTTCCCATTTCCAAGATGGAATAGCTAAAGGTCGTAATTTCCCAACTGGTGCTTGATGTTCTGCCTTGACTTGCTGACAGGTAAGACATTTAGCCACAAATTCAGCAATGTCTTTCTTCATAGCCCGCCACCAGTAATGTGGTCTCAAGTTTCGATACATTTTTGTAGTTCCCGGATGCATTGCATATGGTGTATTATGTGCCTCTTTCATAATCTCAACTTTCAACTCACCTAGTTCAGGTACACATACTCGACTTCCCATCATAATCATCTCATCCCCTCTCACTGAAAAATTAGGCTTTTTCCCTTGCTGGACCTTCTCCTTCATTTTCTGAAGATAAGGATCTTGAACTTGTAACTCCATAATCCTGTCTTCCAATATTGGCCTTACCTGTAGTGTAGCCATCAACCCGGTTACCTCATCCACACCTAATCTCACGTTCATAGCCCTTAAATCCATTAAGGATGTCATATTATAACCCTTCATGCTTGCTAACATTTCAGAAGTTTTCCTACTCAATGCATCTGCTACAACATTTGCCTTGCCTGGGTGGTAATCAATGGTGCAATCATAATCCTTCAATAACTCGATCCATCTCCTCTGCCTCAAATTCAACTCCTTTTGTGTAAGGATATATTTCAGACTCTTATGATCAGTGAGAATCTGAAATGTTTCTCCATACAAGTAATGTCTCCAAATCTTCAAGGCATGAACAATTGCTGCTAACTCCAAATCATGTGTGGGATAATTGACCTCATGTGTTCTCAACTAACGAGATGCATAAGCAATCACCTTCTTATTTTGCATCATCACACATCCCAATCCATGCTTTGAAGCGTCAGTATATACCACAAATCCACCTCTACCAGATGGTATTACTAACACTGGTGATGATGTCAATCTTCTCTTCAATTCATCAAAACTCTTCTGACACTGCTCAGTCCATTGATAGACTACACCCTTCCTTAGCAACTTTGTTAATGGCCCAGCAATAATTGAAAATCCTTCCACAAACCTTCTATAGTAACCTGCTAAACCTAGAAAACTCCTTACTTCAGTCACGCTTTTTGGTGGATTCCACTCCATAATAGCCTTCACTTTAGTCGGATCAGGCATAACCCCATCCTTAGACACCACATGACCCAAAAAGACTACATGTTCCATCCAAAATTCACACTTACTCAATTTTGCATATAATTCTTTCTCCTTTAAAATTTGCAACACTATTCCCAGATGCAACTCATGCTCCTCTTTCGTTTTTGAGTACACCAAAATATCGTCAATAAAGACGATCACAAACTGATCCAGGTACTGCTGAAATGTGCGGTTCATTAGAGCCATGAATGCAGCTAGTGCATTTGTCAATCCAAATGGCATCACTAGAAACTCATAGTGCCCATAACGCGTACGAAAAGCCGTCTTAGAAACGTCTTTATCTGCTACCCTCAATTGCCAATATCCAGACCTCAAATCAATCCTCGAAAAGATTTTTGCTCCCTTCAACTGATCCAACAAATCATCAATCCTTGGCAAAGGGTACTTATTCTTCACAGTCACCCTATTCAGTTGTCGATAATCGATACAAAGTCGCATACTCCCATCCTTCTTCTTCACGAATAAGACGGGTGCACCCCAAGGTGAAGTGCTTGGTCTAACAAAGCCTTTATCTAACAATTCTTCTAATTGTTTCTTCAACTCCTCCAGCTCAATAGGAGCCATTCTGTATGGTGCAATAGATATAGGAGCCACCCCTGGTAGGGTATCAATGGTAAAGTCTACTTCTCTATGTGGAGCCAAACCAGGTAACTCATCAAGAAACACTTCAGGAAACTCCCTCACCACTGGTATCTCATCCAACTCTGGACCTTCTACCTTAGTGTCCCTAATATGAGCTAGAAATGCATCACAACCTTCTCTAATCCAACGAAAAGCTTGAATAGCTGATACTAAGCACGATGGAACAACTGCTCGTTTCCCTACAAATACTACCTTCTCCCCTTTAGTAGATTTTATCACTACTTCCTTTGCACAACAGTCCGCAACTGCCTTATGTTGAGACAACCAATCCATCCTTAGGATGATATCAAATTCCTTGAAATCTATAAGGATTAAATCTGCATGAAACTCACTTCCTCCTATTTTAATTGGACAAGCTCTCCTAACATTATTCACCACTACACTACTACCCGCAGGCATATGGACACGTAATTCGTAACCCAATGATTCTATGTTACCAGGTACTTTCAAAGCTAAAGCAAGTATCATGTATGAATGTGTGGATCCTGGATCTATCAAAACAAAAGCTGGAATATCAGAAATAGAAATAGTACCGGTAATGACGTCAGGAGAAGCAAGTGCCTCATCTCCGGTTAATGCATAAACCTGGGTTTGATGTTGTGCCTGTGTTGCTTGAACTCCACTTGTACTAGGACCTCCACCTCGACCTCCTCGACCTCTGAAACGACCTCTCCCAGCACTAGTACCACTATCACCCATACTGCTTTGTCTCACTGTAGCAGAAGGAGTGTTACCACTAGAACCTCTAGCTGCTGGACAATCACGCTGGATGTGTCCATGCTCACCACAAGTATAACAAATAATCCTCCCAGTCCTCCAACATGTTCCAAAATGATTTCTACCACAAGTATCACAAGTCGGTGGTGGTGCAGACCTTCCCTCAAAAGAACCTCCAGCTCCAGCACTGAATGCCCGACCAGTACCCACAGATGGAGCACTATAAGAACTATGCTCACTAGTACCTCGGTCATACCCAGAAGATCTCCTAAATCTTGATCTGCCTTCACTTCTAAAACCAGAAGCTCCCTGTTGAAACCTTGATCTACCAGTCGAGTGCTCATAAGACCCTCCTCTCTTAAAATAAGTGTTTTGTTCTCCTCGAGACTCTGAATGTCTCCTCTTAGCACTCTCTACACGCCTCTCCTCCTGATAACTGCGCTCCACTCTGGTGGCTGACTCTAGTAAGATCTTAAAATCAGTAATCTTCACTGCTAGAATCCTCTGAATCTCCATTCTAAGACCCTGCTCAAAACGGTAACACTTATCCTCCTCAGTTGCCACGGCATCTGGAGCATACTTGGAAAGTTCAGCAAATCGAAGCTCATATTCAGCTACTGTCATATCACCCTGCTTCAGATTATAAAATTGCACTTTCTTCTCATCTCGGTACACTCGAGGCATATACTTATCAGTAAACTCCTTCTTGAAGTCTTCATATGTTAGTACCCTAGGAGCAACAACAGCTCTCTCGATAGACTCCCACCAAGTAATAGCATGCTTCTTCAGTAAAGAGACACTGTAGTCCAATCGTTGCTCAAGAGTGCACTTCAATCTGGCTAGCACTCTTTCAGTGTCCTTCAGCCATTCCTCGGCTTTGGTAGGATCAGTGGTACCCTCAAAGTTTTCTGCCCCCATCTTCCTTAATCTCTCAAAGTTAAGATCAATGGAAGGACCCATTTGAGCCTGAGCTTGAGCTTGAGCCTGAACTTGAGCCTGAGCCTAAGCCTGAGCCTGAGCCTGAGCCTGAGCCTGAGCCTGAGCCGCCATTGCAGCCATCATTTCAGCAAACTGATGTAAGTTTTGTGGCATACCAGCTCCTGGTACGTTTGAAGATCTAGAACCATCACTCGCATTTGGAGGTGCAAATGATGCATGTTGGGACCCAACGGAATCCTCACTAGACGCTCGGTCAGTATATGTTCTACCTCTGGATGACATGGTCCTACGATGTATCATATATAACATTAATTCACAGCTCAACAAATAATTTCACATAATCGTCCTTAATAACGTAAATAAACAATGTTGTGCAACCGTCCCTAAGACGTCGACCCGCTCTGATACCACTAATGTAGCACCCGATTCTCAAAGACATTTATTACTCAACAAAACATATAAATGCGTCCATACTAATCAAAACTCATAGCTTAATCATTAAATTCTAAAGTCAAAAATTACAAATAAACTTCGAAATAAATTTTCCCAAACTGATTAAGCACATACTATAATCCAAAACTATGATTTAAATCCAAAAGAAATTCCAAAGTTGCTGGTTCACTTAACACGATCAACAGGAACTGAAAAAAACTAGAGGGGAAAAGAATCGAACCGCTAAATTTTATCTCCTGAAAAATAGGTGGCAAGGGATGAGCTGCCTACTCAATAAGGTGATAGCAAATATATATTTATCACATGCAACATATAAATCACCAAGAGATTTTATAGATGAATATAAATACAAAACATTAAATTACCACATAAACAACTTCTCATGACTCGTACTATAATTTCATACGTATTTTGATATTAATTTATTAGTTAAGGGCCCTCCTTGTCAAGTAGAAGTATACCCAATAGTTCACCGGTCAATTCACTATCAAAATCTCAATCATAATCTCTCTGTATTATATATCAACAGCACATGATACCTCTCCGCCAGGTATCCCCGCACCTCCCCAGTGCGTAGCAAAAACAGCACAGAGTATCTCCTACATCCTGATATACTCCGACACTAGCCACAAGGACAAGTGCCTAGCAAATCATATCTCAACTGAACAATAAATACCAACAACACAAAATTGACCATTGCGTATAAATCCACTATGACAAGCTATTAATTAACCATTATTCTTGATTTGACATGTTTATCTCACAACACACCCAATATCAGAAAATCAAGTGCAATATCATTACTCGTGTCCATAGCATCCATAAATTTCAACTCAACCCAAGATTATAAGATCTCAGACAGTGAATTTGCATAACACATCATAATCATCTCAATTTCTCGTCAATTGTATCCATAAATGACAATTGCTTGTTAAAACATAAATAGTCACAACAATCAAACAAATATATATCAACTATCACTTACTTGGAACAGGTAATCCAATGAAACGCTAAGTCTCCGTTGTTAACTCCCCCCTTCTTCGACACCGCCTAAATATAAAACTAATTCACTCATTAACTTGTTTAAGTAGGATATCTATCTTAATTTTTACCTACTAATTATGCAGTTTCGGATCATTATTAAAATATAATATTGTTAACAGTACCAACAAACCAAAATTTATAAGGTTATGAAATTAATAGTTCTCTGATGCTTATATCCACTATGTTTGAATAAACAAATATATCTTAATTTCTAATTATCATTATCATTATTAATATTTGTACTAATTCTAATGAAAGAAAACGAAATGAAGGAAAACTCTTCCATTAACCAAATAATTTGATATAGATGTATATATAAGATAATGGAAGAAAACTCTCATAAACTTTGCCGCAAAACCAACAAAAATTTGTTTTATTTTATTAATAATAAAAGGTATTATTATTATTTGGGCAAAAAAAAAAAAAAGCCTAGAATCAAAGTTTATAAAATACAGTAAAACACATCCACTTTCCATAAAGAAAATCATTACACAGATTTGTACCTTGTGAATTGAAAATCATTATACAGATTTGTACCTTGTGAATTGAAAATAGTGCTTTCAAGAGGATTTGATAGGAATAGTAGGTAGCTCTTCAAAGGACTTGAGGTTTCTCTCTTTTCTTTTCTTTTGTTTTGATTGTGCGGAAACATAAAAGTTGTAGGGTTTCTCCTATATGTACTATGCTTAGAAAATTACTTTTATGCCCATGCCACTTATGTAAATAAAAATCTGATTATTATTACCCTCAATTAACTAATTTTTAAATACCTTCATTAACCTTTTGTATTATTTGACTTTTACCCAAAATTTAGATTATTTTCTTAATCTCATCCTATAATTCAATTGTATCAATAATAAATTTTATAGCCCTATTATTATTATTTTTTTAGGACGTTACAGTTCTCTCCCCCTAAAAAAAAATTTTGTCCTCAAAATTTACGTACCCGCTATATTGAAGAGATGCGGATATTTTTGTCTCATGTGTTCTTCCATTTCCCATGTAGCTTCACGTAGCGATCGGTGGTGGCTCCAACGAACTCGCACCATTGGAATCTCTCGCCTTCTCAATTTCCTCATTTGAGTTTCTAATATTTCCACTGGTTCCTCCGTGTAGGTTAAATCCTTGACCACTTGAATCTCCGGCTCCGAAATCACATGATCTGGATCAGATCGATATTTTCTCAACATTGACACATGGAAAACATCATGAATCTGAGACAACTCTGTTGGTAGCGCTAGTCTGTAAGCCAATGGTCCAATCCTTACCGTGATCTCGTATGGTCCGATGTACCTTGGACTCAGCTTCCCTCTTTTTCCGAATCGAACAATCCCTCTCCAAGGCGAAACCCTTAAGAACACATGATCTCCTACTTTATATTCCATCTCTCGACGGTGCTTATCAGCATAAATTTTCTGTCTATCTTGTGCTGCTTGTAGGCATTTCTTTACTATATCAATCTTTTCGACTGTCTCCTGTACCAATTCAGGTCCTTCTAACTGCCGCATGCCCTCCATATCCCAACAAATAGGATTTCTACACTTCCTTCCATACAATGCTTCATATGGTGCCATCCCAATGCTAGAATGGAAACTGTTATTATAAGCAAACTCTATCAATGGCAAATGCCTATCCCATTCTCCCTGAAAGTTTAACACACAAGCCCTCATCATATCTTCTAATGTTTGGATAGTACGCTCCGACTGTCCATCTGTTTGAGGGTGAAACGCTGTGCTAAAATTCAGTTTTGTGCCTAAAGCTTTCTGCAGACTACCCCAAAATCGAGAAGTGAAACGGGGATCCCTATCTGATACAATAGAGACTGGAACACCATGCAATCTCACAATCTCATCCCGATATAACCTTGCTAACTTGTCTAAAGGATCAGTTTGCCGCATTGGCAGGAAATGAGCAGATTTGGTTAGACGGTCTACAATCACCCAAATAGCATCGTGTTTACGCATTGTCCTAGGTAGTCCAATAACAAAGTCCATGGTGATCTTTTCCCATTTCCAAGATGGAATAGCTAAAGGTCGTAATTTCCCAACTGGTGCTTGATGTTCTGCCTTGACTTGCTGACAGGTAAGACATTTAGCCACAAATTCAGCAATGTCTTTCTTCATAGCCCGCCACCAGTAATGTGGTCTCAAGTTTCGATACATTTTTGTAGTTCCCGGATGCATTGCATATGGTGTATTATGTGCCTCTTTCATAATCTCAACTTTCAACTCACCTAGTTCAGGTACACATACTCGACTTCCCATCATAATCATCTCATCCCCTCTCACTGAAAAATTAGGCTTTTTCCCTTGCTGGACCTTCTCCTTCATTTTCTGAAGATAAGGATCTTGAACTTGTAACTCCATAATCCTGTCTTCCAATATTGGCCTTACCTGTAGTGTAGCCATCAACCCGGTTACCTCATCCACACCTAATCTCACGTTCATAGCCCTTAAATCCATTAAGGATGTCATATTATAACCCTTCATGCTTGCTAACATTTCAGAAGTTTTCCTACTCAATGCATCTGCTACAACATTTGCCTTGCCTGGGTGG
Organism: Euphorbia lathyris; assembly: GCF_963576675.1. NCBI lineage: Eukaryota > Viridiplantae > Streptophyta > Magnoliopsida > Malpighiales > Euphorbiaceae > Euphorbia > Euphorbia lathyris. The sequence goes on along the minus strand of NC_088910.1, from coordinate 21,941,492 downwards.
TAATCAATGGTGCAATCATAATCCTTCAATAACTCGATCCATCTCCTCTGCCTCAAATTCAACTCCTTTTGTGTAAGGATATATTTCAGACTCTTATGATCAGTGAGAATCTGAAATGTTTCTCCATACAAGTAATGTCTCCAAATCTTCAAGGCATGAACAATTGCTGCTAACTCCAAATCATGTGTGGGATAATTGACCTCATGTGTTCTCAACTAACGAGATGCATAAGCAATCACCTTCTTATTTTGCATCATCACACATCCCAATCCATGCTTTGAAGCGTCAGTATATACCACAAATCCACCTCTACCAGATGGTATTACTAACACTGGTGATGATGTCAATCTTCTCTTCAATTCATCAAAACTCTTCTGACACTGCTCAGTCCATTGATAGACTACACCCTTCCTTAGCAACTTTGTTAATGGCCCAGCAATAATTGAAAATCCTTCCACAAACCTTCTATAGTAACCTGCTAAACCTAGAAAACTCCTTACTTCAGTCACGCTTTTTGGTGGATTCCACTCCATAATAGCCTTCACTTTAGTCGGATCAGGCATAACCCCATCCTTAGACACCACATGACCCAAAAAGACTACATGTTCCATCCAAAATTCACACTTACTCAATTTTGCATATAATTCTTTCTCCTTTAAAATTTGCAACACTATTCCCAGATGCAACTCATGCTCCTCTTTCGTTTTTGAGTACACCAAAATATCGTCAATAAAGACGATCACAAACTGATCCAGGTACTGCTGAAATGTGCGGTTCATTAGAGCCATGAATGCAGCTAGTGCATTTGTCAATCCAAATGGCATCACTAGAAACTCATAGTGCCCATAACGCGTACGAAAAGCCGTCTTAGAAACGTCTTTATCTGCTACCCTCAATTGCCAATATCCAGACCTCAAATCAATCCTCGAAAAGATTTTTGCTCCCTTCAACTGATCCAACAAATCATCAATCCTTGGCAAAGGGTACTTATTCTTCACAGTCACCCTATTCAGTTGTCGATAATCGATACAAAGTCGCATACTCCCATCCTTCTTCTTCACGAATAAGACGGGTGCACCCCAAGGTGAAGTGCTTGGTCTAACAAAGCCTTTATCTAACAATTCTTCTAATTGTTTCTTCAACTCCTCCAGCTCAATAGGAGCCATTCTGTATGGTGCAATAGATATAGGAGCCACCCCTGGTAGGGTATCAATGGTAAAGTCTACTTCTCTATGTGGAGCCAAACCAGGTAACTCATCAAGAAACACTTCAGGAAACTCCCTCACCACTGGTATCTCATCCAACTCTGGACCTTCTACCTTAGTGTCCCTAATATGAGCTAGAAATGCATCACAACCTTCTCTAATCCAACGAAAAGCTTGAATAGCTGATACTAAGCACGATGGAACAACTGCTCGTTTCCCTACAAATACTACCTTCTCCCCTTTAGTAGATTTTATCACTACTTCCTTTGCACAACAGTCCGCAACTGCCTTATGTTGAGACAACCAATCCATCCTTAGGATGATATCAAATTCCTTGAAATCTATAAGGATTAAATCTGCATGAAACTCACTTCCTCCTATTTTAATTGGACAAGCTCTCCTAACATTATTCACCACTACACTACTACCCGCAGGCATATGGACACGTAATTCGTAACCCAATGATTCTATGTTACCAGGTACTTTCAAAGCTAAAGCAAGTATCATGTATGAATGTGTGGATCCTGGATCTATCAAAACAAAAGCTGGAATATCAGAAATAGAAATAGTACCGGTAATGACGTCAGGAGAAGCAAGTGCCTCATCTCCGGTTAATGCATAAACCTGGGTTTGATGTTGTGCCTGTGTTGCTTGAACTCCACTTGTACTAGGACCTCCACCTCGACCTCCTCGACCTCTGAAACGACCTCTCCCAGCACTAGTACCACTATCACCCATACTGCTTTGTCTCACTGTAGCAGAAGGAGTGTTACCACTAGAACCTCTAGCTGCTGGACAATCACGCTGGATGTGTCCATGCTCACCACAAGTATAACAAATAATCCTCCCAGTCCTCCAACATGTTCCAAAATGATTTCTACCACAAGTATCACAAGTCGGTGGTGGTGCAGACCTTCCCTCAAAAGAACCTCCAGCTCCAGCACTGAATGCCCGACCAGTACCCACAGATGGAGCACTATAAGAACTATGCTCACTAGTACCTCGGTCATACCCAGAAGATCTCCTAAATCTTGATCTGCCTTCACTTCTAAAACCAGAAGCTCCCTGTTGAAACCTTGATCTACCAGTCGAGTGCTCATAAGACCCTCCTCTCTTAAAATAAGTGTTTTGTTCTCCTCGAGACTCTGAATGTCTCCTCTTAGCACTCTCTACACGCCTCTCCTCCTGATAACTGCGCTCCACTCTGGTGGCTGACTCTAGTAAGATCTTAAAATCAGTAATCTTCACTGCTAGAATCCTCTGAATCTCCATTCTAAGACCCTGCTCAAAACGGTAACACTTATCCTCCTCAGTTGCCACGGCATCTGGAGCATACTTGGAAAGTTCAGCAAATCGAAGCTCATATTCAGCTACTGTCATATCACCCTGCTTCAGATTATAAAATTGCACTTTCTTCTCATCTCGGTACACTCGAGGCATATACTTATCAGTAAACTCCTTCTTGAAGTCTTCATATGTTAGTACCCTAGGAGCAACAACAGCTCTCTCGATAGACTCCCACCAAGTAATAGCATGCTTCTTCAGTAAAGAGACACTGTAGTCCAATCGTTGCTCAAGAGTGCACTTCAATCTGGCTAGCACTCTTTCAGTGTCCTTCAGCCATTCCTCGGCTTTGGTAGGATCAGTGGTACCCTCAAAGTTTTCTGCCCCCATCTTCCTTAATCTCTCAAAGTTAAGATCAATGGAAGGACCCATTTGAGCCTGAGCTTGAGCTTGAGCCTGAACTTGAGCCTGAGCCTAAGCCTGAGCCTGAGCCTGAGCCTGAGCCTGAGCCTGAGCCGCCATTGCAGCCATCATTTCAGCAAACTGATGTAAGTTTTGTGGCATACCAGCTCCTGGTACGTTTGAAGATCTAGAACCATCACTCGCATTTGGAGGTGCAAATGATGCATGTTGGGACCCAACGGAATCCTCACTAGACGCTCGGTCAGTATATGTTCTACCTCTGGATGACATGGTCCTACGATGTATCATATATAACATTAATTCACAGCTCAACAAATAATTTCACATAATCGTCCTTAATAACGTAAATAAACAATGTTGTGCAACCGTCCCTAAGACGTCGACCCGCTCTGATACCACTAATGTAGCACCCGATTCTCAAAGACATTTATTACTCAACAAAACATATAAATGCGTCCATACTAATCAAAACTCATAGCTTAATCATTAAATTCTAAAGTCAAAAATTACAAATAAACTTCGAAATAAATTTTCCCAAACTGATTAAGCACATACTATAATCCAAAACTATGATTTAAATCCAAAAGAAATTCCAAAGTTGCTGGTTCACTTAACACGATCAACAGGAACTGAAAAAAACTAGAGGGGAAAAGAATCGAACCGCTAAATTTTATCTCCTGAAAAATAGGTGGCAAGGGATGAGCTGCCTACTCAATAAGGTGATAGCAAATATATATTTATCACATGCAACATATAAATCACCAAGAGATTTTATAGATGAATATAAATACAAAACATTAAATTACCACATAAACAACTTCTCATGACTCGTACTATAATTTCATACGTATTTTGATATTAATTTATTAGTTAAGGGCCCTCCTTGTCAAGTAGAAGTATACCCAATAGTTCACCGGTCAATTCACTATCAAAATCTCAATCATAATCTCTCTGTATTATATATCAACAGCACATGATACCTCTCCGCCAGGTATCCCCGCACCTCCCCAGTGCGTAGCAAAAACAGCACAGAGTATCTCCTACATCCTGATATACTCCGACACTAGCCACAAGGACAAGTGCCTAGCAAATCATATCTCAACTGAACAATAAATACCAACAACACAAAATTGACCATTGCGTATAAATCCACTATGACAAGCTATTAATTAACCATTATTCTTGATTTGACATGTTTATCTCACAACACACCCAATATCAGAAAATCAAGTGCAATATCATTACTCGTGTCCATAGCATCCATAAATTTCAACTCAACCCAAGATTATAAGATCTCAGACAGTGAATTTGCATAACACATCATAATCATCTCAATTTCTCGTCAATTGTATCCATAAATGACAATTGCTTGTTAAAACATAAATAGTCACAACAATCAAACAAATATATATCAACTATCACTTACTTGGAACAGGTAATCCAATGAAACGCTAAGTCTCCGTTGTTAACTCCCCCCTTCTTCGACACCGCCTAAATATAAAACTAATTCACTCATTAACTTGTTTAAGTAGGATATCTATCTTAATTTTTACCTACTAATTATGCAGTTTCGGATCATTATTAAAATATAATATTGTTAACAGTACCAACAAACCAAAATTTATAAGGTTATGAAATTAATAGTTCTCTGATGCTTATATCCACTATGTTTGAATAAACAAATATATCTTAATTTCTAATTATCATTATCATTATTAATATTTGTACTAATTCTAATGAAAGAAAACGAAATGAAGGAAAACTCTTCCATTAACCAAATAATTTGATATAGATGTATATATAAGATAATGGAAGAAAACTCTCATAAACTTTGCCGCAAAACCAACAAAAATTTGTTTTATTTTATTAATAATAAAAGGTATTATTATTATTTGGGCAAAAAAAAAAAAAAGCCTAGAATCAAAGTTTATAAAATACAGTAAAACACATCCACTTTCCATAAAGAAAATCATTACACAGATTTGTACCTTGTGAATTGAAAATCATTATACAGATTTGTACCTTGTGAATTGAAAATAGTGCTTTCAAGAGGATTTGATAGGAATAGTAGGTAGCTCTTCAAAGGACTTGAGGTTTCTCTCTTTTCTTTTCTTTTGTTTTGATTGTGCGGAAACATAAAAGTTGTAGGGTTTCTCCTATATGTACTATGCTTAGAAAATTACTTTTATGCCCATGCCACTTATGTAAATAAAAATCTGATTATTATTACCCTCAATTAACTAATTTTTAAATACCTTCATTAACCTTTTGTATTATTTGACTTTTACCCAAAATTTAGATTATTTTCTTAATCTCATCCTATAATTCAATTGTATCAATAATAAATTTTATAGCCCTATTATTATTATTTTTTTAGGACGTTACAGTTCTCTCCCCCTAAAAAAAAATTTTGTCCTCAAAATTTACGTACCCGCTATATTGAAGAGATGCGGATATTTTTGTCTCATGTGTTCTTCCATTTCCCATGTAGCTTCACGTAGCGATCGGTGGTGGCTCCAACGAACTCGCACCATTGGAATCTCTCGCCTTCTCAATTTCCTCATTTGAGTTTCTAATATTTCCACTGGTTCCTCCGTGTAGGTTAAATCCTTGACCACTTGAATCTCCGGCTCCGAAATCACATGATCTGGATCAGATCGATATTTTCTCAACATTGACACATGGAAAACATCATGAATCTGAGACAACTCTGTTGGTAGCGCTAGTCTGTAAGCCAATGGTCCAATCCTTACCGTGATCTCGTATGGTCCGATGTACCTTGGACTCAGCTTCCCTCTTTTTCCGAATCGAACAATCCCTCTCCAAGGCGAAACCCTTAAGAACACATGATCTCCTACTTTATATTCCATCTCTCGACGGTGCTTATCAGCATAAATTTTCTGTCTATCTTGTGCTGCTTGTAGGCATTTCTTTACTATATCAATCTTTTCGACTGTCTCCTGTACCAATTCAGGTCCTTCTAACTGCCGCATGCCCTCCATATCCCAACAAATAGGATTTCTACACTTCCTTCCATACAATGCTTCATATGGTGCCATCCCAATGCTAGAATGGAAACTGTTATTATAAGCAAACTCTATCAATGGCAAATGCCTATCCCATTCTCCCTGAAAGTTTAACACACAAGCCCTCATCATATCTTCTAATGTTTGGATAGTACGCTCCGACTGTCCATCTGTTTGAGGGTGAAACGCTGTGCTAAAATTCAGTTTTGTGCCTAAAGCTTTCTGCAGACTACCCCAAAATCGAGAAGTGAAACGGGGATCCCTATCTGATACAATAGAGACTGGAACACCATGCAATCTCACAATCTCATTCCGATATAACCTTGCTAACTTGTCTAAAGGATCAGTTTGCCGCATTGGCAGGAAATGAGCAGATTTGGTTAGACGGTCTACAATCACCCAAATAGCATCGTGTTTACGCATTGTCCTAGGTAGTCCAATAACAAAGTCCATGGTGATCCTTTCCCATTTCCAAGATGGAATAGCTAAAGGTCGTAATTTCCCAACTGGTGCTTGATGTTCTGCCTTGACTTGCTGACAGGTAAGACATTTAGCCACAAATTCAGCAATGTCTTTCTTCATAGCCCGCCACCAGTAATGTGGTCTCAAGTTTCGATACATTTTTGTAGTTCCCGGATGCATTGCATATGGTGTATTATGTGCCTCTTTCATAATCTCAACTTTCAACTCACCTAGTTCAGGTACACATACTCGACTTCCCATCATAATCATCTCATCCCCTCTCACTGAAAAATTAGGCTTTTTCCCTTGCTGGACCTTCTCCTTCATTTTCTGAAGATAAGGATCTTGAACTTGTAACTCCATAATCCTGTCTTCCAATATTGGCCTTACCTGTAGTGTAGCCATCAACCCGGTTACCTCATCCACACCTAATCTCACGTTCATAGCCCTTAAATCCATTAAGGATGTCATATTATAACCCTTCATGCTTGCTAACATTTCAGAAGTTTTCCTACTCAATGCATCTGCTACAACATTTGCCTTGCCTGGGTGGTAATCAATGGTGCAATCATAATCCTTCAATAACTCGATCCATCTCCTCTGCCTCAAATTCAACTCCTTTTGTGTAAGGATATATTTCAGACTCTTATGATCAGTGAGAATCTGAAATGTTTCTCCATACAAGTAATGTCTCCAAATCTTCAAGGCATGAACAATTGCTGCTAACTCCAAATCATGTGTGGGATAATTGACCTCATGTGTTCTCAACTAACGAGATGCATAAGCAATCACCTTCTTATTTTGCATCATCACACATCCCAATCCATGCTTTGAAGCGTCAGTATATACCACAAATCCACCTCTACCAGATGGTATTACTAACACTGGTGATGATGTCAATCTTCTCTTCAATTCATCAAAACTCTTCTGACACTGCTCAGTCCATTGATAGACTACACCCTTCCTTAGCAACTTTGTTAATGGCCCAGCAATAATTGAAAATCCTTCCACAAACCTTCTATAGTAACCTGCTAAACCTAGAAAACTCCTTACTTCAGTCACGCTTTTTGGTGGATTCCACTCCATAATAGCCTTCACTTTAGTCGGATCAGGCATAACCCCATCCTTAGACACCACATGACCCAAAAAGACTACATGTTCCATCCAAAATTCACACTTACTCAATTTTGCATATAATTCTTTCTCCTTTAAAATTTGCAACACTATTCCCAGATGCAACTCATGCTCCTCTTTCGTTTTTGAGTACACCAAAATATCGTCAATAAAGACGATCACAAACTGATCCAGGTACTGCTGAAATGTGCGGTTCATTAGAGCCATGAATGCAGCTAGTGCATTTGTCAATCCAAATGGCATCACTAGAAACTCATAGTGCCCATAACGCGTACGAAAAGCCGTCTTAGAAACGTCTTTATCTGCTACCCTCAATTGCCAATATCCAGACCTCAAATCAATCCTCGAAAAGATTTTTGCTCCCTTCAACTGATCCAACAAATCATCAATCCTTGGCAAAGGGTACTTATTCTTCACAGTCACCCTATTCAGTTGTCGATAATCGATACAAAGTCGCATACTCCCATCCTTCTTCTTCACGAATAAGACGGGTGCACCCCAAGGTGAAGTGCTTGGTCTAACAAAGCCTTTATCTAACAATTCTTCTAATTGTTTCTTCAACTCCTCCAGCTCAATAGGAGCCATTCTGTATGGTGCAATAGATATAGGAGCCACCCCTGGTAGGGTATCAATGGTAAAGTCTACTTCTCTATGTGGAGCCAAACCAGGTAACTCATCAAGAAACACTTCAGGAAACTCCCTCACCACTGGTATCTCATCCAACTCTGGACCTTCTACCTTAGTGTCCCTAATATGAGCTAGAAATGCATCACAACCTTCTCTAATCCAACGAAAAGCTTGAATAGCTGATACTAAGCACGATGGAACAACTGCTCGTTTCCCTACAAATACTACCTTCTCCCCTTTAGTAGATTTTATCACTACTTCCTTTGCACAACAGTCCGCAACTGCCTTATGTTGAGACAACCAATCCATCCTTAGGATGATATCAAATTCCTTGAAATCTATAAGGGATTAAATCTGCATGAAACTCACTTCCTCCTATTTTAATTGGACAAGCTCTCCTAACATTATTCACCACTACACTACTACCCCGCAGGCATATGGACACGTAATTCGTAACCCAATGATTCTATGTTACCAGGTACTTTCAAAGCTAAAGCAAGTATCATGTATGAATGTGTGGATCCTGGATCTATCAAAACAAAAGCTGGAATATCAGAAATAGAAATAGTACCGGTAATGACGTCAGGAGAAGCAAGTGCCTCATCTCCGGTTAATGCATAAACCTGGGTTTGATGTTGTGCCTGTGTTGCTTGAACTCCACTTGTACTAGGACCTCCACCTCGACCTCCTCGACCTCTGAAACGACCTCTCCCAGCACTAGTACCACTATCACCCATACTGCTTTGTCTCACTGTAGCAGAAGGAGTGTTACCACTAGAACCTCTAGCTGCTGGACAATCACGCTGGATGTGTCCATGCTCACCACAAGTATAACAAATAATCCTCCCAGTCCTCCAACATGTTCCAAAATGATTTCTACCACAAGTATCACAAGTCGGTGGTGGTGCAGACCTTCCCTCAAAAGAACCTCCAGCTCCAGCACTGAATGCCCGACCAGTACCCACAGATGGAGCACTATAAGAACTATGCTCACTAGTACCTCGGTCATACCCAGAAGATCTCCTAAATCTTGATCTGCCTTCACTTCTAAAACCAGAAGCTCCCTGTTGAAACCTTGATCTACCAGTCGAGTGCTCATAAGACCCTCCTCTCTTAAAATAAGTGTTTTGTTCTCCTCGAGACTCTGAATGTCTCCTCTTAGCACTCTCTACACGCCTCTCCTCCTGATAACTGCGCTCCACTCTGGTGGCTGACTCTAGTAAGATCTTAAAATCAGTAATCTTCACTGCTAGAATCCTCTGAATCTCCATTCTAAGACCCTGCTCAAAACGGTAACACTTATCCTCCTCAGTTGCCACGGCATCTGGAGCATACTTGGAAAGTTCAGCAAATCGAAGCTCATATTCAGCTACTGTCATATCACCCTGCTTCAGATTATAAAATTGCACTTTCTTCTCATCTCGGTACACTCGAGGCATATACTTATCAGTAAACTCCTTCTTGAAGTCTTCATATGTTAGTACCCTAGGAGCAACAACAGCTCTCTCGATAGACTCCCACCAAGTAATAGCATGCTTCTTCAGTAAAGAGACACTGTAGTCCAATCGTTGCTCAAGAGTGCACTTCAATCTGGCTAGCACTCTTTCAGTGTCCTTCAGCCATTCCTCGGCTTTGGTAGGATCAGTGGTACCCTCAAAGTTTTCTGCCCCCATCTTCCTTAATCTCTCAAAGTTAAGATCAATGGAAGGACCCATTTGAGCCTGAGCTTGAGCTTGAGCCTGAACTTGAGCCTGAGCCTAAGCCTGAGCCTGAGCCTGAGCCTGAGCCTGAGCCTGAGCCGCCATTGCAGCCATCATTTCAGCAAACTGATGTAAGTTTTGTGGCATACCAGCTCCTGGTACGTTTGAAGATCTAGAACCATCACTCGCATTTGGAGGTGCAAATGATGCATGTTGGGACCCAACGGAATCCTCACTAGACGCTCGGTCAGTATATGTTCTACCTCTGGATGACATGGTCCTACGATGTATCATATATAACATTAATTCACAGCTCAACAAATAATTTCACATAATCGTCCTTAATAACGTAAATAAACAATGTTGTGCAACCGTCCCTAAGACGTCGACCCGCTCTGATACCACTAATGTAGCACCCGATTCTCAAAGACATTTATTACTCAACAAAACATATAAATGCGTCCATACTAATCAAAACTCATAGCTTAATCATTAAATTCTAAAGTCAAAAATTACAAATAAACTTCGAAATAAATTTTCCCAAACTGATTAAGCACATACTATAATCCAAAACTATGATTTAAATCCAAAAGAAATTCCAAAGTTGCTGGTTCACTTAACACGATCAACAGGAACTGAAAAAAACTAGAGGGGAAAAGAATCGAACCGCTAAATTTTATCTCCTGAAAAATAGGTGGCAAGGGATGAGCTGCCTACTCAATAAGGTGATAGCAAATATATATTTATCACATGCAACATATAAATCACCAAGAGATTTTATAGATGAATATAAATACAAAACATTAAATTACCACATAAACAACTTCTCATGACTCGTACTATAATTTCATACGTATTTTGATATTAATTTATTAGTTAAGGGCCCTCCTTGTCAAGTAGAAGTATACCCAATAGTTCACCGGTCAATTCACTATCAAAATCTCAATCATAATCTCTCTGTATTATATATCAACAGCACATGATACCTCTCCGCCAGGTATCCCCGCACCTCCCCAGTGCGTAGCAAAAACAGCACAGAGTATCTCCTACATCCTGATATACTCCGACACTAGCCACAAGGACAAGTGCCTAGCAAATCATATCTCAACTGAACAATAAATACCAACAACACAAAATTGACCATTGCGTATAAATCCACTATGACAAGCTATTAATTAACCATTATTCTTGATTTGACATGTTTATCTCACAACACACCCAATATCAGAAAATCAAGTGCAATATCATTACTCGTGTCCATAGCATCCATAAATTTCAACTCAACCCAAGATTATAAGATCTCAGACAGTGAATTTGCATAACACATCATAATCATCTCAATTTCTCGTCAATTGTATCCATAAATGACAATTGCTTGTTAAAACATAAATAGTCACAACAATCAAACAAATATATATCAACTATCACTTACTTGGAACAGGTAATCCAATGAAACGCTAAGTCTCCGTTGTTAACTCCCCCCTTCTTCGACACCGCCTAAATATAAAACTAATTCACTCATTAACTTGTTTAAGTAGGATATCTATCTTAATTTTTACCTACTAATTATGCAGTTTCGGATCATTATTAAAATATAATATTGTTAACAGTACCAACAAACCAAAATTTATAAGGTTATGAAATTAATAGTTCTCTGATGCTTATATCCACTATGTTTGAATAAACAAATATATCTTAATTTCTAATTATCATTATCATTATTAATATTTGTACTAATTCTAATGAAAGAAAACGAAATGAAGGAAAACTCTTCCATTAACCAAATAATTTGATATAGATGTATATATAAGATAATGGAAGAAAACTCTCATAAACTTTGCCGCAAAACCAACAAAAATTTGTTTTATTTTATTAATAATAAAAGGTATTATTATTATTTGGGCAAAAAAAAAAAAAAAAGCCTAGAATCAAAGTTTATAAAATACAGTAAAACACATCCACTTTCCATAAAGAAAATCATTACACAGATTTGTACCTTGTGAATTGAAAATAGTGCTTTCAAGAGGATTTGATAGGAATAGTAGGTAGCTCTTCAAAGGACTTGAGGTTTCTCTCTTTTCTTTTCTTTTGTTTTGATTGTGCGAAAACATAAAAGTTGTAGGGTTCCCCCTATATGTACTATGCTTAGAAAATTACTCTTATGCCCATGCTACTTATGTAAATAAAAATCTGATTATTATTACCCTCAATTAACTAATTTTTAAATACCTTCATTAACCTTTTGTATTATTTGACTTTTACCCAAAATTTAGATTATTTTCTTAATCTCATCCTATAATTCAATTGTATCAATAATAAATTTTATAACCCTATTATTATTATTTTTTTAGGACGTTACAATAGCTATCTCGGATTGATGTTGAATTTTGATGTCGGCGTGAGGTCCTTGGAGAGCTGCAACCGGTCGGGCCCGTACGGTATATGATCTTGGCAATGGCAAAACGTTGGTAGGCAAATGGGGCAGATTTAGACCTTAATTTCGGGAGGCTTGTTTGGGCGTTCAAGAATACGGAATTGGATGAGTAAATAGTGTAAATTGAACTTCGGAACGTCAGGAACAAACTTTTATAAGGGATCGAAGGCTAAAACGGACTTTAAATAGACGTAATTGAGGATTGAAAATGACTGGACGAATCTGGAAAAATCTGGGCAGAATAGCTAAAAGAATTTGGGGTGCAAAGATCAACTTGTAAATAGAGTTTCTGGGCACGTAATTGGGAAAGTAAATATACTAGATCGAACTTCAGAACGTTAGGAACAACTTTGTCGAAGGGATTGAAAGCAAGAAATGACTTTAAATGGACAGAATTGAGCTTTGAAAAAGGATGGACGAATCTGGAAAATTACTTTAGAAATGAAATTCTAATTGAAGACTTGGGCAGAGTAACGACTTAAAAAACACCAATTTGATTTGAGAAACTTGAAAAAAGGCTTTGGAACTTGAATTGAAGCTAAAGGAAGCTAAATGAGGGATTAAAACTAAGAAAAATGAAGAACGAAAGAAAGAACTTTGAAGAACTTGAAGAACTTAGGAGCTAAGAACTAAACTAAAAAGAGAGCATTGGAAGGGACCTTTAGAGAGGGATTTTGTGTTGTGTTGAGTGTGATTTTAATGAAGGGAATGGGGTCTATTTATAGTATTTTGGAGTGGCATTTTGGTAATTAGTCAGTGGCATTTTGGTAATTAGTCACCAACTAACTCAACTAACTCCAACTAACTCTAACCAACTAACTTAACTTCCTCAACTGCCGTTGACTGCTTCTAGACGAGACGACACGCCCCGCGTATGTCCTACTACGCCCTGCGTGTTGGTGGATACTGGGCCTTGTGCGTTTCGTTGATGGTTTCTACGCGTGGCGTCTCTGGTGTCGCGTCCCGCGTGAAGGAGTACGCCCTGCGTATTGGTGGATACGCCCCGCGTATTGGAGCTTCTGATCTTGGAACATTCTGCGGATGTGTCTTACGCATGACGTATTGGCAAGTACGTCCCGCGTGAGAAAGTACGCCTCGCGTAAAGTGAAGGACGCGCTGCGTATTTGCGTTTTTGACGTTGATTTCTCCGGACGCCTTGTTTACGCGCTGCGTATTGAGGACACGCCCCGCGTGGTGCCGGATTCTCTCACGGGTTGAAGGTTAGCTTACACGTGTATTATTTCTAGAAAATATAAACTATATCCTAAAAACATAACCCAAGCATTTTATATACATAAAAATAATTATTTTATTTTTTGGGCCAACAGTAAGACTCTTTAAAAATATCCACATAGAATATGGGCTTTATATTCGAAAAATGGCCGGTGAATTTTGTAATCCACACGGCGTGTGAATTACAAAATGAGAAACATGGACTCTTCATTAGATCCACACGATGTGTGGACTCTATACAACACGAAATGTCAAATGCTGTTGAAAACCAAAAAAAAAAAATTCTTTTTATATATCAACATGTCATATATCATTCCATTAGATTAAAAAGCGGATATACAACACAAAAATTAAGATGAATAAACCTCCAACACATATAGCCATTAACGGTAAAAAAGTAAATACAACAAAAATAAACATCATATCCTTCTCGTAAGTCAAATACTGTTGAAAAACCGCTGGCAATCTGTCATTCATCATTTATGCTCTTTCAGACATTCGAATCTGAGTCCTTTCGTTTTTTTTAACCACTCAGATTTATAGATGTAAAGACAATGTGAATATTTTCCGTTCTTTTTTTAAGACCGAAAAAAGAATAAAAGAAAGAAGTATAGTTAACAGATGTTGAACTGACGGAGAAAGAAGTTTAATAAGGTATATAGATTTTAAATCTGAAACTCAAAACTAAGACTACAATATAAATGGGAGGAAGAAGACAAATTTCATTCTTCGTCATCTAAATAGATCTGATTAAAAACCTAAAACGAGGAAAAAAGTGGAGCTATCGACGACCACAACAACTGAGTAGAACTTGGGGGAGTCAATAGCTAAGAAGAACTAGGGGAGAAGAAAAAGTAAAGACCTTCTCTCTCTACTTCGACTAGCTAGTTAAAAAAAAAATTGAGGTGTCTAATTATTTCAATTTTAGTTAATCGTTTATGTTAGGCTTAATATATCTGTATTCTTGAATTTTTCTAAAAAGTTTGATTAACATCTAATTTTTGTAAGACCTAAACCATACGCAACTCCCTGAACTTGTCACTTTTAGTCATTTTGCCCCCTGAACTTACGGGACGACCCATTTGCCCCTTCAACTATTTAAAAGTGGTACTAGTAACCCCCTGTTTTCATTATAACGAAAACAATTATGACATTTCTCATTGCAAGCACCAATGTCATAATAAAAAAGGTTGTTCACTACTAAAATAACCTACAAATGAGATTAGTATAGACCGTACACAAGTTTTCTTATAAAAATTGCATATATGGTTATGCACTACTAAAACAAGCTCCAAATGAGGTTATATATATGCAGGCTGGCTCCAGTACTTCCATGAACACTTGTATTAATGTTGGAATTTCATTTTGCTTCCGTTATAATGAAAATAGGGGATTGCTAATACCACTTTTAAATAGTTGAGGGGGCAAATAGGTCGTCCCGTAAGTTCAGGGGGCAAAATGACTAAAATTGACAAGTTCAGGGGGTTGCGTATGGTTTAGGCCTTTTTTTAAAGTGTCTCAATAATATCCTCAATTTGTTTAAAGTATTTTGATAATCCCCTTATATTTAACAATACACTGTTTAGTCATTCATTTTTATTTGGGTAAAGTACAAAAAAAAACCATGTGGTTTCCGACTTTTACAAACAAGGTCCCGTGTTTTAAAAGTGTACAAACGGGGGTCTGTGGTACCAGCCGTTAACAAAGAAGATATTTTCTATGGATGCCGTTAAGTTGGAATGACCTGTTACTTTGACTGAAAATTGCACCAAGGGCAATTATCATGCTTGGAAAATTTTACTTGACAAATTTAGTTCAGTGCACAGAAAATTGAGAAAGAACTTTCTCAAGCATCAATAGCAATCCAACAAAGCCTACCAACTCAATACTTAGAACCATTATAAATACTTAAAGACATACCACAATGAACTGCAATCCTGGAAATTTTGAACCAGAGGCTGTATGGACCAAAAAAGAAGAGGAAAAGCGAATTTGGGGGATAGAATTTCTCAAGCATTTTATACCACAATTGGGATGCGAAAGGGTCAAATTGCCCTTGGTGCAATTTTCAGTCAAAGTGTCAGGTGCGTCCATAAAAAACCTCTTCTTTGTTAATGGCTGCTACCACAGACCCCCGTTTGTACGCTTTAAAACACGGGACTTTGTTTGCAAAAGTCGGAAACCACAGGGTTTTTTTGTACTTTACCCTTTTTATTTTATTCAATATTTTAATCCTTCAAATATTTAAATTGTTAAACAGTTTAATTTTTCAAATATTTGAATTGTTAAGCAATTTAATCCTTATAACCGTTGAATTAAGAAATAAATAATGTATTGTTAGAATATAAGAGTTATACCGTGTGTTAAGTAAAAATATACGATGTAAGAAATTATTTAAAAAAATTCCAAAAGCATATAATTCTTGGCATCTCACTATAGGAGGTACTATATATTACAAATTGTTTAACACCTTATTTATTCTTGTGCAAGCGTGCTAAAAGTTTGGTAGAAAAAATCCCAAAATGTTTGTTAAATCTAACTTTTAATCAGACGATCTTGTGAAAGCTTAAAGGACATGAAAAAAAGCTTAAAGTTCGTAGTTAAATCTAGAAGACTGATCTTAACAAAATTAAAATGATGCTAAAAATTGTAAATAGACTTAAATTGAATAATTTAATTGACAAGAATAAACTAAGAACTTACAATAAAAGATACGCGAATTGGTAAACATTAATTCAGTTGTAATTTATCTAAAGTCCGTTGAAGAATTTTTGGAATTCTATTTAGTTTGTGTGTTTCCTTCTTCCTTTCAAAAATTCCCTTCTTATACTGTTTCCCTCTTGTGAACAACCAACTACCATTTCCCACTATCTTTGATCCATAACTGCCCCACGTTTTTTATGAGATCCAGCTAACAAGGAAGTTCTGGTTTAACTCAAGAAAGGCATGTAGCCGTTAAGGTTGATCTAACCGCCAGTCCATGACGATACTGAGCTTAGTGGCGACTTAGTTTTAAATTATTTTGGCAGTTCTGGTTGGTCGAATCTCCCGATTGAGGTGGAAGATTTTAGGGGTGATATTGAAGATATCAAAGGAGGTTTTGACTCTGAAAATGTGTGCTTCTGGAAGGCTAGCCGAAAGGGCAATTTTTCAGTCAGAAGTCTTTACAATTTGATTCGGGGGGTTCAGCCTGAGGTGTCTTGGAAAAATTTCATCTGGAAAAGCTTCTTTCCACCATCTCGTTCTCTTATCTGTTGGAGAGCAATTTTGAACAAGCTCCCAACTCATGATTTAATCAGTGCCAAAGGTTTGATTTTAATTTCACGATGCGAACTCGGTCGTCTTAATTTAAAAAGTCATGACCATCTTTTCGTAAGCTATATCTTCACAACCCAGATCTGGAACGCTATTTTTTCTTTGTTTGGTCTGCGACTTGGAGTATTTGACAGTCTCAACTCTCTTTTGCCGTGTTTTTAATCACAAAATTTCAGTCCTCAACACGTCTGCATTTGTATACACAATTTGGTTAATTTGGAAGGCCAGAAATTGGGCCATCTTTGATTCAATTGTTCCAAATGTATCTGTCATTTTGTGGGACCTTTGGAGCGCTCTTCGTGAGGTGCAATTTGGAAGAAAAGGAGTTATATTTCATTTAGCTCAGGATCACCATGTTTTGTCGCAACTCTCTTTACTTGGTCGCCCTCCTCCCGCACCCTCCTGTGTGGAAGTTATTTGGCGTCCTCCACTGCCGGGTTAGATCAAAGTAAATTCAGATGGATCTGTGGCTGATAATTTTGCAGGGGCAGGTGGAATTTTCAGAAACTGCAGAGGCTTTCTGCATGGTGTGCTTTTGCGATGTCGTTTAGCATTTATCTTCCTTTTGAGGCGGAATTACAGGGTGTTATGCACTCCATTCGTATGGCTTGGGATAAAGGCTGAAAGAAGCTTTGGATTGAATCAGATTCAAGCTATGTTGTTAATTTGTTAAAATCAAGATCGAAGACTGTTCATTGGCGTTCCCGACAAGAGTGGATGATTTGCCTTTCCCTTGAGTCCCAAATGACCATTTTTGTTTCACATATTTTTAGAGAAGGAAATAGGGTGGCGGATTCCTTAGCTAACCATGGTCGAACTGCTTCTTCGTTGATTTCATGAAATTCTTCGCCTTCCTTCTACTCTCATCTTGTGTCTGGTGACCAGTGGCGAATCCAGGATTTGAGGGAGCGGGGGGCAAAATTCTACGTAAAAAAATTTAGACAAAAAATGTAAAATTGTTCAATTTTTTTATGACAAAAAATGTAAAATTGTTCAATTTTTGGTGATGAAAAATGCAAAATCGTTCAATTGTCATGCATTATTTTCATGATTTTTTTTATAAAAAACGTAAATTATAATGTTTCCGACTCATAATCATCCATTTCCGGGATTCTCGGGTTGTTAGGCATCAAATATCCCTACGTTTTGGATCAGGTGCAATTTTACCCCTAACATCTAAAATGATGCAATTTTACCTCTAATGTTGTAGCCAAGAGCAATTTTAATGCCAAATCAATTCAACCAATTCAATCAATTAACCCAAAATTAAGAATAACCTAAAATTAAGAACAATCTATCGATCAATATACATTAACCTAAAATTAAAACTAACAAATTAAGAACAAACTAACCATCAAACTAACTAACAATTAAGAATAACAAATTAAGAACAAACTAACTAATTGACAATATCCATTAACCTAAAATTAATTTAACCTAACATTTAATTTAACCTAAAATTTAAATTAATGGATAAAAAAAAGTAAACTAACCTGTTTGGTGATGGTGGCCGCCGGCGCTGCTGCTGCTGGACGATGGAGGAGGGTCGTGCGCTGGAGGAGTCTGCTCGTAACTTTGTAAAAGCGCAAAGGAAGGAAAGGAACGCGAGGAAGGAAGAGGTGAAATCCCTGGAGAGCGATTGCGTTTTCTGATGTAAACACAAATTCCGTGAGCTGCGTTTTAGTAATGTCTATAAAATAAACCCTAAACCAAAACGACGTCGTTTTGGTAAAAAAAAAAAAGGATTTCCCAGATGGGGGGGGGGGGGGGGGGCAAATGCTCCCTTTGAGGGTTTAGGGTTGCTGGTGACTTGGCGGGACTGCCTCAGTTTCAATTCCGCTAGTTTATTTGTATTTTGTTTCGTTTTTTTGTTTGTCCTTTATTATTTATTTTGTACGGATCTTCTCTTCTCTTTTAATAATATTTTGGACTCGGGTCCATTTGATTCGAAGTGTGCTAACCTTGTTAGGATGCTTTGATTCTTTTGAGTCGACCTACAAGCTCTTGTTGAAACTGTCTAATTGATCCCCATTCTCTTGAATTCAGTCAATTTAGGTCAAACTATACACGTTTCTACGCAATCGGCCCCAAATCAAAGTCATAAATAATCCTGACAATTCCAATCTTTCTTAACTTCTCTAATTTGAACCGAATTAGGCAAATTACTTACCTAATTAGATCAAATTAAAATAAGGCTGAAACACAAATATATAATTAATTAACTATTGTAAAACTGGATATTTAGCATAGACTATAATTTGAAAGTATTGTGATCAGTCAACTATAAGAAATATCTCTACAACACAACAATTAAAAATAAAAAAATCAGAACTTACCCTTATTTTGTACATATATGCAGGAATTTAAATGCTCTTTTATATCTGATCCTATGCCTAAAATAATGATTATAACTTCACCATATTTTCCCATAAATAAAACCCTCCACACCCCCTAATTTCACCAACACCATTGAAACTAGCAAGATAAGAAAAAAAGAAGAATCAATCCTCAAAAAATGGTAATGGAGAAGGAGGAAACCCCTTTTGCCCAAACAGGTTCAGGAAAATCACAAAAACGACGAGGTAACCAAGAAGAAACGCACAAAGTGCATAATATTTGCAGTGACTTTCACTCTCTTTCAAACTCTGATTTTGTTACTATTTATATTCTTCGTTCTACGTTTCAACAATCCAAAGTTCAGAATAACCAGTACCACTTCTCCCAGTTTTGAGACCTTCGAAATAAACTCAAATCTGACATCTCCTTCCTTCAATTTCACAATCAACACTGAATTTGGTGTCAAAAACACTAATTTTGGGCACTTCAAGTATGAAACCAGCAATGTCACGTTTCAGTATAGAGGCATAATTGTTGGTGTTGTTACTGTCGATAAGGCACGAGTTAGGGTTCGATCTACCAGAAAATTTTATGCCACAGTGGTGCTAAAAATGGATACGACGACGTTGTTGCCTGAGGATGTTGATCGACTGAATACTGATTTAAGATCAGGGAAACTGCCGTTTACTAGCTCATCTATATTGAATGGGAAAATTCAATTAATGAAATTGATTAAGAAGAAGAAATCTGGATTTATGGATTGCAGAATGGATGTTGATATTGAGAGTAGAACACTCCAAGATGTTATCTGCAATTGATCTTTTATTCTTATTTATATGTGTGTGTAAATTGATTGGGGTTTTTCTTTTATTTCCTTTCATTTTCATATTGTTTTAAAATTGTTAGGATTTTTTTTTTTTTGTCTAATTCTTTCTTTGTTTTGTCTCCTAAATTTATAAAAGGATATATCTTTTAACATTAAAATAGATTGTTATAAATAATGCAGAGATCAATTTTATTAAATTAACTTAATTGGGTGGTTTTAGCTTAGGAAAGAAGGCTAGAAAGCAGCACAAGACAAAAAAAAAAAAAAAAAAAAAAAAAAAACCTACAAACCACAACTCTCTTGGAAGTATTTGGATGCATTCAGGAGACATATCACACTCCGTGATGATCAATAGAAAAAGATTCCACGAAATTTATCATCCAGTCAGCCGCTTTATTATCTTGACGAAATGTATAAGTAAAATGAATAGCTCAGGCACTATCCCAAAATAAGTCACTACAAAAAAGATGGACTTTAGCAGTCTTTTTATCGTGGCTCTAACTAAAACCGCCCTATGGGCTCAACTTAAAAAAGCCCATTTGTAAAATCTAACCTACCCTTCAAACAAAATTAAAAGTACTGTTCATCTCCTGCTTAACTTCTCTCCAATGGCGATTGAATCCCCCTCCTCTCAGCCGCCACAGTTCATCGGCAATTTTTGTTGTAGTGAGTGACACTGTATAATAAACCAAGAATAAGGGTGTGTATTGAAACACAACTCTCAAGTCAAGCTTAAAGATAATCCGATTGAGGCCATGAGTTCACGCAAGCTTCAGCCTAAAATACAGGCCCCAAAAATTGACTAGAAAAATGTTGTGCAATATTCGAGATTATGAAAATCGTTTTTATGTATTTTATCATTATATGATTTTAAATTTTAAAATATCAGAATATCATAATTTTATTTTTGTTTTTGTCAAATTTTCAGTTAATCAGTTTTAGGAAAAAATACAGATTTAAAAATAACCACCAAATTTGACATTCAAATAAATTTGTTTAATAGTTTGAGACACTTATAAATAATTGGTTAATCTTGACTATTGTGTAATTTACCCTAGATTATCGGGAAGAAGCCCACCCGCCACGGCCATGCCCAAATTACCCTTACTTTTTTTTTTTTTTGATAAACATGCTTGTAACTCTATTAGCTTAAAACACAAGTACAACAATAAAAACAACAATAAGGAATCAAACCTTACAAGATCTACAAAGAGACTAAAATGACTACAAAGAGCAAAAAATGTCATAAAGGCATACAAAAACACATTCTAACGAGAAAAGTAGATGCAATCCAATCTTCAGCATTTAGACCATTCCGAACATTCGAATCTAAATCTTTTCTTTTGATGCAACCACGTAGATCTATTGATCTACGAACAAGATAAACCGCTTCCGCACTTGCTAAATTCGAAAATGATATAAATGAAAGAATAATAGAGAGCAAATACAATTCAAACGGATGAAGATATCCGATAAAATATATGAAAACTGACTAAAAAGAAAAAAATAACAAAGAAAAACACATCAAATCTAATCTGGTGGGGTAGGAAGAAGGAAGATAAACTTTATTCATTCTTCCTACTCAAAGTAGATGTTCAAAAATAACAATATGAAACTTCAGATGATAATTTGGATAAAATTTGTATTGTATGAAACTACATGTTTAAATATAATTTTATAAAATTTTGAAATTAATAATACAGAATAATTTTAATCAATTTCATTTTTTTTCACAATTTTTGCTATTTTCTACACTTTATCTTCATTTGTTTTTTCATATAATCATATCTGATTGCTACCGTATCAATTTCATCCAATGTTATTCAATTTCACCCAATTTCAATCGGGTTAATTTTTTATTTTCTACTATTTTTCTTCATTAATTATATCAAATTGCTCTTAATTTGCTTAATTTTTTCATTTTTTTTCTTACCGTGGTTTCACTTTGTTTGATAAAGCACTTAAATGTTTAAATTAAAATATTAAACACTTATTTTTTTGCTTGGGCCGATCTCAATTAATTTTATCCAATTTCAGTCGCTTTAATATGATATATATTATTTATACTTTTTGGGTTTTGCTTGGATTTAATCCAATTTCACATCTTCTCTACCTACTATTGGAATTATTATACAATTTGCTGATGGAAATTAATTCAATCTCTCATATGAAATTACTAAAAGCTTTATAGGGTGTTTGTTTCAGCTTTTCGAATGAGCATTTAGCGTTTCATTCCAAACTGTAAAAAATATAGCGTTTGGTTAGGTTTATATAACCGCAACGTTTAGCATGTTCTATGAAAACTGCACCGTTTTGGAGCTTTTCACGAAAAGCTCATATTTGGAGCCTTTTATAAACAGCTATTTGTAGGTATTTGTTATTGACAAACTTATCCTTTTTATTTCCACAAAATCTGTTTCTTTTTTAACATTATTTATATATATTTTGTAATCGGGGGAGGGTGAAATATAAACAAAACAAGGAAAGGAAAACTAATTAACGACATATCCTATGTGAGTGTCGGCCAAGCCGATTCTCACAAAAAATAGCCTGGAGGCCTATAGGAGACACATCACACTCGTGATGATCAGGGGCGGAATTAGGGGGATTAGCCGGGGCTCGAGCCCCGGCTGGCCGCCCAAGAATTGAGGAAAAAAAAAATTAGTAATGGTGTCTCGTAATATTTTGGAGAGAAGTATATTGACTCTATGTAGTATTATTTCAATATATGAAGGTAGATGAGATGGTTAAGTATGAGCTCTTTTATTTAAGAGGTCTTGTGTTTGATTTCCTCTAGTCTCATTCTTTTTTAAAAAAATTTATTTATTTTAATTTTATTTTTCAATAATTATAAAACATGTTACCATTATTAATTTAAATGAACTCTTTATTTTTGTTTTTATTTTCACAACACTTTTGAATTCATTTTTAATATGTCTTTACAAAAAAAATAAACATATTTAATATTCATTTTTATTATGTCATTACCATTAAAAAAAAGTAAACATGTTTAATTTTCTATCAGTTAAATGCTAGTTTCTAAAAAAAATGAACATTTTTACAGTTTTAATGCGTTGGATGCTAAAAAAATTTTGCCGAGCCCTAACGGGATGGACTTTGAAAATTTACCGTCAATTGCACAGTTAATTTTGATTATTTTTTTTTTACGTTTTGAATTTTTTTTATTGTTATGTTTGAGCTCCGGGTCATCCGGGGTCCTGGTTCCGCCACTGGTGATGATCCAAAGGAAATGACCCTACGAAGTTCGCCATCCAGTCAGCAGCCTGATTACCTTCACGAAACGTATGAATCAGACTCAGCTCCCAATCTCGGCTCCTGTACTCCTGGCATCTCATCAACAGTCATGCTAATCGGTGGTGTCTGCCAGTCTCCCCATGTATCATTGTTAGGACAGTCTGTGAATGAAGCTCCACTTGGACCCTTCTGTAACCTCTATCCCAAGACATTTTAAGCCCGAAATAGAGACCCCAGAGCTCGGTTAATACAGTCGTACAAACGTCGAGATTAACCATAAATCTACATCTCCAGCGTCCCTCCTCATCCCTGATTAGGTCCCCAGCAGATGATTAGCCTGGGTTCAATAATTACTGGAAGAACAAAGTTTTGTTGTGTTCAATAATTTTTTAATTTTTATATAGATTATTTTTATTAATTTGTATAACACCTTTTTTATTTTATAATAGAATAAGGTGCAAAAATACCCTTAATGTTTATAGCTAGGAGCAATTTCACCCTTAACGTCTAAAATGGTGCAATTATACCCTTAACGTTGGCAGCCAAGAGCAATTTTACTTTTAACATTGACAAGTTGTGTCAATTTGAGAAATAATTCATCAAATTGTCTTCCTCGTCATGAATATTATCATTTACACTTCACATGTGCATCATTTTATCATCTTTAGTAACATATCACAAACATGTGATTAAACGAGAAATTTTAAAAATATGGATATATTGTTTTTTATACGAGTTGGATAAAAAAAATTCAAATATTTCATTGAATTTATAAATATTCATTTTCAATTTTATTATTAAATTATAAAAAAATATGATTTTTTTTAGAACTAATTGATATGTGCGTGTAGAATAAAAAAATAAAAGATTTATGTTTTATAATAATGTATGAAATTGACTCAACCTGCCAATTTTAGAGATAAAATTGCTCTTAGTTGCCAACGTTATGGGTAAAATTGTATCATTTTAGACGTCAATAGTAAAATTACTCCTATTTGTAAACGTTATGGGTATTTTTTCACCTTATCCTTTTATAAAAATTTTGTTGATTAATTTAGAACATGTCTATATTAGACATTTTAAATCCGAACAGCAACAGTTCAATATAATTTCACCAAACACTAATAATTAAATAGCTAACAGCAACCGCTAACAACTTATTACAACTGCAAATAGCTAACAGCAACCGTAATAATAGCTGAACCAAACAGGTTGATGGATGCTTAACAATGGAAAACTAAACATGTCAAGACAAAAAAAAACTAACCATCAAAACATAATCAAAATCTTCAAATCACATTTTTTTTTAGAACAAGGTGAGAAGCTCCAACGAGATAAAAGGAAAAATGGAAGAATTAATTAAAATAATCTTCTTCTTAGAAATTATACTCGTGAAAAAGTCGAAGATGAGGAGGTTGCTAGATCTTTGATTATAGAGAGAGAAATTGGCGTTGAATTTCTGTTTTTACCTGTTTTAATGATAGTTTTTTTTATACCTAATACATAAATAACCCCCTAAACTTATTTAAATGTTGTAACCGCCCATTTCAACTTTCAATTGTAACAACTTATCCCTTAAACTTATCCAATTATAAAATATAACCCCAAATCGAGAATTTTTTACCCCATACTTGAAGCAACCATAAAAACGTTTTCCCTGATTCGTATCATGCCAAATATCTGATTATCACACTTCAGGAGCATTGCAGCTCTTGTATTTCACGTGTTTCTTCAATTGCAGTCCATATCAGTAATTTGGGGTTATGTTTTACAATTGAATAAGTTTGAGGAATAAATTGTTACAATTGAAAGTTCGACGGGAGGACAGTTACAATATTTGGAGTACCGGATGGTTTAACAAAAAAAAATAAAGGGTTGTTCCAAAAACTTATTATCTTATTAATTTATTAAAATTGATCATTTTTTGAACTGGTCCAAATCGGGACCAGAATAAATTATTATTTTAAAGAGATAATTAATTTATAGAGGTTTTACTGTCTAAAACTAAGTCTTTTGTTTTGTTTTTTTATTGAATAATTTTGTTATTAATCTATTATAGTAGATTTGGCAGTTTTTTTTTTTTAAATAATAGATTTGGTTTTCCTGTATAGCTTTTTCTTTTATAGATGATTCTAGTATGTCTTTTTATATGAATGATGTTTTTTTATGGGAAAAAAAAAGAATTTGTCTTTTTTTCATGTAATACTATAAAATTGATTGTACATAAAGTGTGTTTCTTGTTGTTGTGTCAAAAACAGTTTTAATACTATTACTCTATCACAAGTGGCGAATATAGGATTACTCGGTTGGGAGGGCCGATTTTACACGTGCGTTCGCAAAAAAAAAAAATTGATAAATCGAACTTGCTCAATTTTTTTTGTATATATGTGTGTTATAATTTGAATGGTCAAGAACCAATTTTTAAGTATTAATGTACAATTTCTCAAAGTTGAACTAGATTTCGTTTAATAGTCGTAACATGAAAAAAAAAATTGATTTTAAGGAGTGTTGAATAGGTAAAAAAATTAAAAAAATTCATTTCAAAGGGTCTACTAGACCAAAAAAAATTAATAATTTGGATTTAAGGAGGTTTATGTAAAAGAAAATTAGAAATTTAGATTTACGAAGGCTGGTAAAAAAATTAGATATTTAAATTTAAAGAGGCTTAACATGTCAAAAAAAATAGAAATTACTCCCTCCATTCCATTATATAGGTCATTCTAGCAAATTTGTTTTTTCCCTAAATATAAGTCATTCTAGGATTCCAATAACTTTTAGTTTAGTTTTTTGGTCCAAATATTAAATTTTTTGTATTGGTACATGTGTTTTTTAATATTCCAATGCTTATTCCCCAATAGTGACATGAGAGAGAATTTTTTTTAGTTAACCAATATATTTCTTAATTTGTGTGAAATACTCTAGAATGACTTATATAATGGAATGGAGGGAGTATTGATTTAAAAAAGTCAAATATGTTAAGAAATATTAAAAAAAAATTAGAAATTTAAATTTAGTGAATACTTATTAGATTTAAAATATTGGAATTTTGAATTTTGGGAAGGTGTAATGTACTTTGACTTTATGGTATTTAAAACATAATCTATGTGTTTGACATTCTTTAATAGAAAAATAATTCTATAAGGTTGACATGAAATCCCTCCAAAGAATGTCGACAAATATGGCCTACACCATATATAGGCCCACCAACCTACAGGCCCATCATAGGTCAGCCAACTTTTATTTTGACGAAATAGGGAAATTTATAGGGAAAATTACACCGAAACTCTTCTTTTAAAAACTATTTATAATTATATCAAGTGATAATTTTATATTATGTCAAGCTAGTAAAATTAGTAATATTAATATATTTTAAAGATTATAAATTATAAATTAAAAGTGTAGAATATATTTTTTAGGGTTTATGATTTATGAATCAGAGTCTAGAATTTTTAAATTATGATGTAAAATCATAATATATAGAAAATAATGACATATTAGGAATTAAGTTTGATGATATGACTTAGTTGCAATTTTATACTTAATTATGATATTCATGTATTTGATCCAAATTTATATGGAATAATAGTTTCCAAAAATTATTTACAATTATATCAAATTATTATTTGGACTATATGAAATTAAAAAAAGTCACTATTTTTAATATATTTTATGGATTGGTATTTATAAATATATCAAATTATTATTTGAACTATATGAAATTAAAAAAGTCACTATTTTTAATATATTTTATGGATTGGGATTTATAAATAGGAGTATAAGATATATTCTTAAAAGTTAAAATTTATGAATTGAGATTTAAAATTTATAAATTAGAGTATAAAAACATATTTATTTTATGTCTTTTATAAAATAATGACATAGTTAGAATTAGGTATTGTGATATGATGTAATTGTAATTTTTAAAACTAATGTGATTGTCATGTAAAAAATCCATTGAAATATTGCCTATTAAAGTTTAGAAAAATTTACATAGAAATTCACTTTTAAAAACTTATCAACAATTATATCAAATGATAGTTTAAATCATATCAAACTAATAAAATCACCACTTTTGATATATTTAAAGATTAAAGTTCATAAATTAAGGATGTAGGTAAGATATATTTACTAAGGTTTAGAATTTATGAATTTGGGTCTGTATTTTTAAATTAGAGTATAAAATCATACTTTATAAAAAATAATGACATATTAAAAATTAATGTCACACCCGACCCTAAATAACCTCAATCGGCATCGGACGTGAAATAGAAAGATCATAATCAATAATTAAGAGTCTCCAAATTATCCAACGCTATTATATTACAATTGAACTACCAAAGTTGTAACCATAATTCTCACAATAAGCAGCCAACTTCCAAACCCCGCCTAAACGGTCGGTAACCTTCTCTATATCCTGTACTTTCTCACCTAAAAACATTAAAACATTTAAAAACGTGAGACAAAAATCTCAGTAAGAAACAATCAGCTATAAAAATCAACTTTACTTAACATAGCTACATATATACCTTTATAAAGGGATTTAATCAAAACTTTATAAAATATACTCAAAACCAAAGTTCATAATATAGTCAAAGTAGTAAACCAAAAACCAAAAATATAGAATCTTGTATCGTTTCTTGAGTTCAAAACCTTATAAAATATCGTAATCAATCAAACGTAAAACCTTATATCAAAATCAATCATAACGGAAAACATAATCCAAATGAACTTAAAAACGTTGTATCCATCCTCGAGTTTCTCCCCTTAAGTATCAATCCATAACCACATATATAATCGAGACGTCTCTTAACATTGCCTATCCCATATGGTCTTACCCGACACTTCTTTGCCATACCCAATAGGTCTTTCAAACTGTGTACACAGGCCAAGTCCCTCACTGAACATGGTCTTCAAATATGGAACCACCGATCCGGATAGCTCTCGATAGATATAAAATCATAAAATCATAAAATCATAACTTGCTCAAATATCCTTTCACAATCAAATTCCAAATTATTTCATCACCAAAAATCATTTGGCTACAATTAGCCATTTTGTATCATAAAAATCATATTTGGACTTCAATCCAAAATAATAACAATAATAACCGCAACCGATTTCTTAATCCAAAAACAATTCGTAATAAATCATCAAATTCATTTTGTTCAATATAGATATATATTGAAACCAAAAACATATACGTCTATATGTAAATCAACTAAATCAAGCCTTAAATCAACATAATCAAGTAAAATCTGAAAATCACATAAAAGCATAGTGAATAGCTTCATTTGAACCATAATTTCACAATAAAAAGCAAAATCAGGAAAAACCCTAATTTTATAAAATTCCCGCATAACCCTAAAATATCAGTTTCTGGAACTTCTTTGATTATATATATATCTGTATACATAAAATTCAAAATATAGTTGATAGGTACTTACCTTGGCTATTAATTGAAAACCACAAACTCGTTCAATTCGCCTCTAAACTCTGTCTAAGCCATTTCCCTCCAAACATTGCCAAAACTCAAAAACTCTTCGGCTAGAACTTAGATCTATACATAAGGATGAGATGGTTCCAATTTCGAGTGATTCCGACGGTCGAATCTCCGTAAATCAAAGAAACGATGGAGAAACGGTCGAAGAACAGTTCAGAGAAACGGATGATAAATATAAAAAGAAAAAAGAAAATGAAAAAGAAAAAGAAGCAGAACATCAATCGGTGGATGCTGATCACATTTGAGATATATATCTCAAATATGGAAAATATTCATTTTGGTCCTTCCTCTTATATAATCTTTTATAAATTATTCTAAAATTTTAATTTACACATAAAACCATCAATTTAACTCCAAACTTTCCCTATAGCACTAAATAAAAATCATACACCTAATAATTATAATATAGATTACTATCAAGATATAAATTCTAAAAATTTAGTTCCGGACGTGACAATTAATTTTGATGAAATGACTTAATTGTAATTTTATAACCAATTGTAAGGTTTAATTGGAAGGAAGGAAGGAGTCTTTGTTTGGAATAGGTTTAATATTTTGTAAATAAATTTTTTTTATTCCTATCTCGGGTGTTTGGTCATCTACTTTTCACCTTTTGTTTGCCTTTTTATTTTAAAAAGCAGAGTCTTAGACAAGTATTTTCAAAAAGCAAATAACAAACCCGTAATATTAAACATGAACAGCAAAAAGCAAGTAGCCAAATTGACCTTTAAATATAGAATCACCGCGCATATAATTCTTACATGAAAATTCCATTTATAACGAAATAAATAATTAGGTTATATGACTTTATTATATTTTTTTCATGTAAATATAACAACTGAAAAAATCAATAAATTAGAAAATTGGATATAAAAAATGCCCAAAGGCAATAACAAAATTAATTTATTAAATTATAAAAAATAAAGAATTAAAATAAATAAATTAGAAACATGATAAAATAAGAATAATAAAATAGAGTTAATCAAATTAAAGACATATAAAATATAATAAACTTTTTTTAAATCAAATCAATTATATTAAACTTAGCTTGAAATATCAGCAATTACTGTGTTTTGGATAAACAGAAAGGCATGATCCCATTCCTATAAATAAGTAAGAAAGACCTCTTTGCTAAACTATCAACAACCTGGTTTGCCTAGCGAGTGACATGGGCGAACCTAAACGATAGAAACGCCTCTGCTCAAGATCTACAAACACGAAGGATCGCGCCCACTTTCGACATGTCCTGCGACGTATCATAGAATCCTCTCACCACATTTTTGCATCAGTCTCCGTATCTAAATTGCAGAACCCCTGACCACGAGCCCAAATCAACGCCTCCCGAAGCCCCACTACTTCAGCGATTACCACCGGCCTACGTCCAGGAACTGCAACAAAATGACAACCTAGAACACGTCCCAGCGAATCCCTGCATACTGCTACTAGTCCAACTCTTCTAGTCCCCATCTCAACAGCCGCATCGATATTGAATTTAACCCTTCCACTACTCGGAAGTAGCCAGTGCAATGCGACCTGACTCGCCTGAAGGGGACCAACAGCTTGGCATGGCAGCTATGAGTGTTGGAAAACCTGCAAAAAAATAAGCAGCAGCAATAGGCGATTTCATAGCACCATTCCACAACAAGTGGTTCCTCTAAACCCAAATGGCCCATAACCCCATACATAACATGCTCTTTCCTTGACAGTATTCACACGGTCCATTGATTCCTCAATCCACTCGCTCATAGATGAAGCCAAATCAGCCCCTGTGACAATTCTCGAGTGACGCCAAACCTCTCTTGCATATTCACAATCTACAACAAAGTGGATATTATGCTCCCCAACATCACCACAAAGCACACAGTTGTTAACTACATTAATTACCTTTAAGGAAAATTCGTTCACGATTCGGAAGGAGGTTATTACAGAGTTAAGACTCCACATTAAGACTCCACATCAAAGCCCAACCCATAATGCCTGTCAATACAGCCGCCATATCCTGCACCTCAAACGCCTCCTTGTAGCCTGACTTGACTGAGTACAGTCCTTTCCGATCACGGTGCCATATCAGACAAGTACATAAAAAAATGTAAATAAAAATTAAAATCTAAGATATAATTGATTTTCATGTAAAAAGCCCTATAATTTTTAAAGGAAAGAGCCCATCGTAAATTGGACAAGATTTATAATTTAGCCTTTAAATTATAATTTAGCCCATCAGTACTTAGCTTGATTTCAAAGTCACTCTAATAAGACTATAAATTCCATTCCAGTCTCTCGACTTCAACCTAAACGTGAAAAATAAGCAAACTCAAATCTCCCATGCGCGCTTGTCTGATATTCCTGCTTCTTGTTCTTTACGATTTTGTCTGATATTTTTGAACAATGCACTACTATTTTTTTGTCTACTGCTAATATTTTTTAAAAGATATTATACTGTTGTTATATACTTGTTTTCTTTAGATTTAGAAACAGAAAATAGAGATGGGTCTTTCTCTCGTTGATCTATATGGTGAAGATGATTCACTTCTGTGTCTGCAATTCAGTCCAATTGTCTCCAAAGATAGCCCCTATTTGTCTTATTCTCCTTTTAGATCCAAAATGGAGATGGATCTTTCTCTCATTGATCTATATGGAGAAGATGATCCACTTCTGCTTCTGCAACACAGTCTGATTGTCTACAAAGGTAGCCCCTATTTCTCTTGTTCTCCTGTTAGATACAGGGCAAATGCTACAATTGTGACAACTAGTAGAAAACATGTTCCCATCCAAATACCAAAACCATCAGACTTGCGAAGGTCCTCACCCCCACGACCATCTAGCAAGATACCTACCAAAATACCAAAACCAGCAGGCTTGCCAAGGTCCTCACCCCCACAACCATCTAGCAAGATACATACCTAAATACCAAAACCATCAGGTTTGTAAATGTCCTCACCCCCACGACCATCTAGCAAGATACATATCCAAATACCAAAACCATCAGGCTTGTGAAGGTCCTCACCCCCACGACCATCTAGCAAGATACCTACCCAAATACCAAAACCATCAGGCTTGACGAGGTCCTCACCCTATGACCTTTTAGCAAGATACCTACTGATAGGGGTGTTTCGTCCCTATCTTTTAGCGTGATTTACGGTTTAATTTTAGAAGAAATAAATAAGTTTAATTACAAAAATAGAGTGTTTTAATAAAATAACAAAATAAAAATAAATTCCTTACTTTCGGTTAATTTTCCTTATTTTTGATTAATATTAGAAAATAAAATGTTAAGCTAACTCGGCTCTCAAGATTTGTATTTCAGGTACGAGGAAGGAGTGAAAATCTACTCAAATACGCGGGGCGTATCATTATTTACACGGGGCGTATCATCATTTACGCGGGGCGTAAAACATGGTGTCAAAAATAATTGCCTTATCCACATGCACCATGTGGAAATGACTCAGCATACGCGGGGCGTATGACACCTTACGTGGGGCGTATGACACATGTCGGAAATGATTGGCCTAATCCTGAAAGTCAGACTGCATTGTCTCCCAGAGTCAACTCTCCATACGCGGGGCGTATCACCATTTACGCGGGGCGTAAAAGGTAGTTCTTCAATGTAAAAATATCAGGGACTCATTTACGCGAGGCGTATCACCATTTACGCGGGGCGTAAAAGGTAGTTCTTCAATGTAAAAATATCAGAGACTCATTTACGCGGGGCGTACTTCACCTACGCAGGGCGTATTTGAGACAATTAGACATAGAATTGGTCCACATGCAGGAGATTTCTGATGGAATGGGCACATACGCGGGGCGTATCATGGGATTTCTGCACCAAATAATGTTGCTCCATACTTGTACCTTGTGAAGTTACAAGTCTACCCCTAGCTTGATGTATAAATAAGAGTGACTAGCACTCATTTAGACACCCTTACCTTGAACATAGCAACATTTTACTCCTTTGATTCTTGTTATTTTAGTTTTAGATTCAGTTTTATGTAATAAAACTCTCCCACCTCGAGAGCTTATTCGGTTTTTTCGGCGTTCCATCAACGTTCCGCTCCATCATTCATCACCATGCTCGAGAGTTCCACCCCCAAGTCCTAAGAGACGGCCTTGAGTCCGGTTAGCTAGTTCTGAGGGCTGATTCTCCCCTAACTACTTGCTAATTAGCTTGCACTCATCTTATGTACTAGGCTTGGTTGTATTCCTTATTCACGCTTTTCATATTTATAATATATGTTTTACAATTTCTGTTTCTCTATACGTGTTGATGTTTATTACTTGCTTTGATACTTATAATTGATTATTGTGTAGGGGTATGCGATTTCCGACGCCATTCGGGCTATCTTAAGGAATTATATAGGTGTTGCCTTACCGGAAGTGACGCACCGAAAATCGTAGGAATTGACAAGTCGCGGAACTTATGGGCCCTAGTTTCTAATTCCCGGTACTAGACACGCCTTGGCTAAGAATCACGTAGTCTAAGTACCTCACGGATCGGTCGAACTACACGTAGTCGTCTTTGCAAGAGTAGACCATTAATCGTATATATTCGGAGTCTTTGTTTGTCATATTTATAACTTATCGTCGCCATATCATTCTGTGGAGTTTTCCGTTACATAAATCTGTGTCGCCAATAGTTAGGGATAGTTTGTAGTTGGTCCCCATATCAACCCCAAAGTATTCACCGCTTAGATAACGTATAAACTCGAGTCGTCTAATACTTGCAATTATAAATCCCGTGGATTCGATACCCGGTCTTAACCGGATTATTACTTGATACGACGAGGTACACTTGCCCCTAAGTAGTCGTAGCGTCTAGTAGAGTTAAGAGCAATTTATAAAGATCACATCCATAGATATAGAGTCCGCACTCAATATATACACATTTCATCATTAGAAAGCTCTACACACCTAGATCCTCGTACGCATCACCTACCAAAATACCAAAACCGTTAGTCTTGCCGAGGTTCTCACCCCCACGACCATCTAGCAAGATACCTACCCAAATTGCAAAACCATCTAGCTTGTGAATGTCCTCACCCCCCTACTACCATCTAGCAAAATGCCTACTTACTCAGGTACACTACCATATGATAAAAAGAAGCAACATGCAGAGACTGAAATAGCAAAACCTAAACCATCATGCTGACGAAAGCCTTCACCATTAATGGGGTTTTTTAAATCGATATGCAAAATGCATACAGTATCGAAAATGGTCTGAAGTGTGTCCTTCCATGAACATGATCAGCCAGCTCATCTTTGGTCGAGAGACCTCGAGATTCCTGATCTTGTAAATTTTCCTGAATTGGGCCAGAGTCAAGGTATTGTCCTACTCGAGTATAAGAGTGAGTAATATGCATTTCGTTTTGAACCTTGCCCTATGGAAATGAGAAAACTTCTGAGTTGAAAATATGCTACAGGTATATCGCAGATGATAATGCTCAGCTCATGTTACAGATCACTGCTCAAAACTGTCATCGCTACAAGGTACCTCTCGGAAGTGCCAACGCAATGCGACCTGACTTGCCTGAAGGGGACCAACAGCTTGGTATGGCAGCTGTGAGAGTTGGAAAACCTGCATAAAAATCAGCAGCAGCAATAACAGTAGCAATAGGCGATTTCATTGCACCATTCCACAACAAGTGGTTCCTTTGACCCCAAAAGGCTCATAACCCCATACCTAGAAGCTCTCTTCCCTTGACAGTATTCAAACAGTCCATAGATTCCTCAATCCACTCGCTCATGGATGAAGCCAAATTAGCCCCTGTGACAATTCTTGAGTGATGCCAAACCTCTCTTGCATATTCACAGTCTACAAAAAGGTGGATATTATGCTCCCCAACATCACCACAAAGCACACAGTTTTTAACTACATTAATTCCTTTAAGGAAAAGCCGTTCACGATTTGGGTGGAGCTTATTACAAATTTTCCACATGAAATGTTTAACTTTAGACGGTACATTAAGACTCCACATCGAAGCCCAACCCACAATACATGTCGTTACAACAGCCATATCCCACGCCTCAAACGCCACCCTCTAGCCTGACTTGACTAAGTACAATCCTTTCCGATCATGGTGCCATATCAGACAAGTAAACAAAAAATGTAAGCAAAAATTAAAACCTAAGCTATAATTGATTTTCATATAAAAAGCCCTATAATTTTTAAAGCAAAGAGCCATCTTAAATTGGGCCAGATTTATAATTTAGCACATCAGTACTTAATTTGATTTCAAAGTCACCGTAATAAGACTATAAATTCCATTCCAGTCTCTCGACTTCAACCTGAACGTGAAAAATAAGCAAATTCAAATCTCTGCCCGCGCTTGTCTGATTTTCTTGGTTCTTGTTCTTTACAATTTTGTCTGTTTTTTTTTTTGAAAGTGCACTGCTATTTTTGTCTACTGCTATGTTTTTTTGAAAGGATATTATACTGCTGTTATACATTGGTTTTCTTTAGATTTAGGAACTAAAAATAGAGATGGGTCTTTCTCTCATTGATTTATATGGCGAAGATGATTCACTTCTGTGTTTGCAATTCATTCCAATTGTCTCCAAAGGTAGCCTCTATTTCTCTTGTTCTCCTCTTAGATCCAAAATGGAGATGGATCTTTCTCTCATTGATCTATATGGCAAAGACGATCCACGTCTATCTCTGCAACACAGTCCGATTATCTACAAATGTAGTCCCTATTTCTCTTGTTCTCCTCTTAGATACAGAGAAAATGCTATAATTGTGACAACTAGTAGAAAACATGCACCCACCCAAATACCAAAACCATCAGGCTTGCAAAGGTCCTCACCCCCACGACCATCTAGCAAGATACCTACCCAAATACCAAAACCATCTAGCTTGCCAAGGTCCTCACCCCCACGACAATCTAGCAAGATACGTATCCAAATACCAAAACCATCAGGCTTGCGACGACCATCTAGCAAGATACCTACCCAAATACCAAAACCATCAGGCTTACTGAAATCCTCACCTCCACGACCATCTACCAAGATACCTACCCAAATACCAAAACCATTAGGCTTACCGAGGTCCTCAGCCCCACGACCATCTAGCAAGATACCTACCCAAGACCATCTGGCTTGCGAAGGTCCTCACCCCCACTACCATCTAGCAAGATACCTACTTACTCAGGTACACTACCATTTGATGAA
Organism: Euphorbia lathyris; assembly: GCF_963576675.1. Taxonomy (NCBI): domain Eukaryota; kingdom Viridiplantae; phylum Streptophyta; class Magnoliopsida; order Malpighiales; family Euphorbiaceae; genus Euphorbia; species Euphorbia lathyris. Next base: position 21,905,570 of record NC_088910.1, on the reverse strand, counting down.
AAAAAGCAACATGCAGAGCCCAAAATAGCAAAACCTAAACCATCAGGCTTATGAAAGCCTTCACCGTTAATGGGGTTTTTTAATCGGTCTGCAAAATGCATACAGTATCGAAAATGGTCTGAAGTAGGTTCTTCCATGAACATGATCAGCCAGCTCATCTTTGGTTGAGAGACCTCGAGATTCCCGATCTTGCAAATTTTCCTGAGTATGTTGGGCCAGAGTCAAAATATTATCCTACTCGAGTTACGAGTGAGTAATATGCATTTCATTTTGAACCTTGCCCTATGGAAATGGGAAAACTTATGAGGCGAAAATATGATGCACGTATGTCCCAGATGATAATGGTCAGCTCAAGTTACAAATCAATGCTCAGAACTGTCTACACTGCAAGGTACCTCTCTAATATCTTGCATATACGTACGCATATTGGAACTCTCCATTTCAATGCATAAATTGTTCTTTTCCGAGTCTAGATTATGGACCTTTGGGGTCCTATCTTAATGATTAGTCATCTTCATCTGTTTGAGTTCTGGCATCAATTTTTCTGTAGACATGAGATCTGATAATTTCTCTTTGCTGCTTATATGATCTTCTGACATAAGTACTCAAATGTCTTTGAACCCCGCGCACTTGATGAACTTCTCCCACAATACCTGTCATTACAACTGCCATATCCCACACCTCAAATATAATAAACCTTTAAGAATAATTTTTAAAGTTAGTTTAATAACAAAAATGAATAAAATTAAATTAAATTAATTAGATAATAAAAAATAGTTAGTAAAACAAATAAACACATAATAGATATAATTAAAAAATTAATATAGAATTTATATAAATTAAATTATGACAACCAACAGGTTGAGAGTTTACCTATGATCCTAGAGGTCATGGGTTCGAATCACATGGGATGGAGTGTGTTGATGATTTTCTTTTCTCTTTAATGTAATCTTCCTTTGTAATATAAGTGCATTGCGCACAACTTTTATAAAAAAAAAAAAAAAAGTTTAACAAAGTAAAATAATTACTTATCAAACTAAAAATGAATAACTTATTAAATCGGACTGGGCTGATATATTTGGCCCAACTATGTATATTTTTGGGGTTGGGTTTTAAGCCCAACACATTAGTCCATCTCTCTAACGCTAAAATTCTCACCTAAATACTACTATATTATAATTTAAAAAAAAAAAAACAAGTCTCAATTGCTTCTCATCTCTCTCTCCCTAGGCATGAATGAATGTAAGAAAATGACTGCAAACATTAAAAAAAAATTATTAAAGTTATCGTAACATAAACATAAACAACAGATGAAATATATACTTCATGTAATTTAAAATTCACATTGAATCATTTGTAATCCAATCTTCATTATTTAAAATATTCCGGATCTTCGAATGTGAGTCATTTCTTTTACAACCATCTAGATCGAGTGACCTTGGATAAGTTCTACGGTTTCTATACTTGCTAAATCAGAAAATATTAGAAATGAGAAGATAATAAATAACAGATGCAGTTTAAACCGATTAAGAGATCCGATATAATATATCAAATCCAACTAAAATAAACGTAACGAACAAAGAAAAAACAAAAACGTATCCTCCTCAAATAGCCTCAAATAGATAGTAGCGATCCGAAAGATGCATGAAGAAGAACGAGTCTACCTTTCTTCCTTGCTTTTTATCTTACTGTAAATGGAAGAAATGATAATTTCCAGCATAAAAATTATGTAAAATTTTACAAAAATGCTCTTGGATCACTCCGTGCTCCAAACTTAATTCGAATAACTCAACGTGAATACTAAAAAAAAGTAAAACTAAGGTGGAAATAAGAGTTTTTTTAATTTATTACATTGAGTTTTGATTAATTATAATCACAAGGATTCAATTTTTAACTATTGAGAGTGAGACAAGTAGCTATTAACATACATAAATTAAAAATATGTTGTGTTATTAATTTACATATAAAATTACATTTTTATACAATTTGAAATTGAGATTTTGACATTTTTTCAATAAACAAATTACACATATAAAACTTTTTTTTTTTGGGGGGGGGGAAGGAGGAAGGCACTAAGCCCAGGGAAAACAAAACAAAGAAACCGAAAAGTAAATAAAACCTATTGAACAGTCATTCTAGCTGAAGCCCGACCTTACCGATCTTCGAGGAGAATGGTCTGGAGGCCTGCAGGAGGCGCACCACACTTGTGGTGACCCAGGGCATGTGTGCCTGTGAAATTTGTCATTCAGTCAGCTGCCTGGTTACCTTCTCTGAAGACATGAATTAACTGGACATCCCAATCCTTATCTCTAAGTCTTCTACATTCGCGGATTAACCATCCCAAAGGGTGTTGTATACCAGGCGTCTTCTACATTTGTTCAATAAACAAATTACACATATAAAACTTTGAACTATAAAAGAACTTAATTTCAAATGTAAATAAAATATTTCATACATTCTTAGAATTAATTATGTTACGATCTTGTTTGATAACTCATTTAATCCTTAAATTAAAATATTAAATAGTTAAGTGTGTTTGATAAAAAGTTATTTCTCCACTACTTAAATTAGTTAATTAAGTTCAAATTCTTAAAATATTTAAGTTAAAATTTTAATTTAAACGTTATCAACTAATCTATTATATTCATCACTTATTTTTAGTACTTATCAAACAGTTACATCATTTAATATTCAACACTTGGAACTTAATTTTCAGTTTTATTAAACAACAACTTAATTTATTGTGAATTTATTTTTTGTTCTATTATAATTCACTGTTGAGTTGTTAAAATGTTGATGTTTGTATATTTTTAAAGATATATGTTATAAATATAAATAATTTGAGAGAGAAAAATATCAAAGAGAGGAAGAAGATTGAATTCTCATTAACCAAAAAAAGCCACAACGATTACAACCATATAAAGGAGGAAACAGACAAAAGAGCAAGCACGTGTCCGGTGCATTCTCGCAAATAACCACAAAGATCCTTATACAAAATAAAACTGAAATAACAAAATAACAACTAACTCCTTCATATACGTTTAAATAATTTTATATTATTATTTTTAAATAGTATAATACATATTTTAATTAAATTTAAATAATAATTTATTGATTAACAAGAAAAATATATAAAAAAAATCCAATTAATCCCCCGATTAACCTCCGATTAATTCTCAAGATCATCATCCACCTGACTAGCGCTAGCGTTTTTTTTTTTTTACAACTCTCATTATAATCAATTGAAATTAATGGTGTAATATGGAAAATTGAAAGACCATAATCGCATTAAAATTAAAAAGATTAGGAGCTTTTTTTTCTGAACTTATATCAAATGTTTCACTTAACTAATGCTTTTGAAATTATGATTTAATTGTACAATATGAAATTATGCATACTAACTTCAATTCTTGAATTATAAAGAAAATAAAATAATTATCAAACTTTTATTGATCATAACATAACATACATTAATTTCCAATGTAACCTCCTTTACCACCATAAGACATAACATGTCCATCCTCCTTTCCAAAATATCCTATATCTCTAATTTGATAATATTTATTGAAATCTTCTAATTTAACAAGAGACATAGCAGGAACAGCTTTTCTATCTTCATTTATAAGTCTTACATCGAAACACGATGTGCTATATTTACCACCATCATAAGCTGGAGGGACTCCAGTACCCATTTCAGGACTTGAAATACGTGAAGGACTATATACTTCTCCTCCCCATTCTATATATGTAGCAAAGTTAGCCAATTCTTTAAAAACTTTTGAAGGCCACATTCCAATTGTATAAGATTCTAAATTAAGAACCCAGTTTCCACCTTTATCCTATCATAATGTCAAAAAAAAATCATATCATTAAATCATCATATATGATATAAATATTATATTCTGGCTAAAATATTGCAATAAAATTAGCTATAATTTTATTTATAACCTAATGAAGCTAACATATAATTTTATTACACAACACGTCACTTACTTGAAAAACTAAGAAGTCCTTTACGAGAGCCTTCTTTCCACACATAGGACTAACGTCACCAAAAACCAAATCAAGAGGTATATCTGATTTCGTATGTATAAATAAACCGCAAAAGTCATTGAAACAATGCTTGTTATTAGCCTGACACAAAAATAGATTGCAAAAGTTACTGTTATTATAATTAATTAGTAGAAGATCGTAAATGTTTTTTCTAGTTTAAAATTTAAAAACTAATGTAATTAGATTAAGTAATGAACTTACATATGTATATATAAAGAATCGAGTTTTGGAATCTTTATATATTTTTGGATGGACCTGGTGTGTAAAAGCATACATTTTAATTAACTAATAGTAATAAATCAAAAGATAAAAAAAAAATTAAGTTAGTTAACTTACTGTCCATCCAAAAATAATACTTTCATGACCATTTTGGAGTTTAACTTGATTGGAACTGTACTGAGAATCATGATTTAACTTTGGGTTACACACTTCGCTAGTCATTCCAGCTCCATAATACTTCACTTTGACTCCAAGTCGCGGTGTATGCAAAACAGCAAACTATGCCATTAAATAATTAGTTCATTAATCAAAATAACTATATTATATGGCTAAATAAAAATATTTTCTTACGTTTTTTTTTGTATTAGTGATGATTAATTTTACTTACATGGACGCCAGGTGATTCAGTAGTTTGTGGATTCAAATTTGATGCATGTATTTCAGCGGCTAGTTTTGCTCTAACCAAGTCATCTTTTGTGATTTTTCTAATTGGAACAGTACCGACTGGACAACCTTTACCATTTACCCAAATTTTTTCTGGCGAAAAATTAGATGTAAAATTTTCGGACCTCCTTCCTCTTGGATAAAAAGTGGGTTTCATCTACATAATTCAATTATAACATTAGCATAATATAATTTATTATCCGAATTTAGTTGAAATAATTCAAGAGAAGAAACAAAAACCTGGGGATGAAAAGAATGGTTTTTCATGGATGGATCATCAAAAGCAGGTTGTTGATAAAAATCCACACAATCATATGTATCTCCATAAGTTGTCTGTATTGTCAACGAACTAATATATAAGATCAAATAATAGTTTTTATATATAACACTCGCTTTATATTTTAAAAATATTATAAATTGATTTGATTTATAAATTAAGATATTTATTTAAAGGGATTAAAAATTATGGTTACCTGTATAGTTTCTACAGCTGGTTTGGTAAGACGTTGAAGCTCTTGTTCCAATTGTAAATCTTCTTCTCTTGTTAATATTTTGGCTCCAAATATTGATACAAACCACAAAAATTGAAGCAGTAGCATAGCCTTTAAACCCATGTTGATGTTGTAATTAGATTGTTGGGTTAATAAAAGTTCTGATAGAAAAACTTATGAGTATAGGGAGACTAATATATATGGAATGAAGCATATAAAGTTGAATATATTTATAAAACAAATCAAACAATATCACCTATTCACAATCTCAATTTAATAATTTAGATTAGCTATTAATTCATGGATACCATTATCAGATTTTATTCGAATCAGATAAAATCTGTATTTTGACATCAAATGGCAAAAAAAGAATTTTGAAGAGAAAGGAAATCTGAATTTTAATTTTCAGATTTTTTTAAAATTTTCAGAATTAATTTTTGGAGTTTTAAATCTCTCTACCTCTCATAAAAAAAAAAATCACAATTTTTCAAAGTTTTTCTCTTTAATTAGTTGTTGATCAAGTTCATTAATTAATCAACCCTAGTAATTAGATTTTATTTTACAAAGGTTAGATTTTATTTAACCGGCTCTAGGTACACTTAAACTCCGCCTGTAAGGGTCACTTGGTGGCATTTACAGCCGGTCCCAAGCCCGGACAAAGGAGGAAGGTTGCGGTAGGTTTGTGGCGGTCAGCGTAAAACTTAGCCACATCTTATGACATGAACCAACATATGAATATTGTGGGAGCGTTCCCTACTCAGCGATGCGCTGCACTTCTTATTTCACGGTTTTATATGATGGTTCATGTTAGCCGACCCCGAATCATTTCGGGACTAAAGCTTTGTTGTTGTTGTTGTTGGCTCTAGGTACACTTAACTATCCCTTTAATTTTTTAATTCAATTGGTTTCATGACATGATGTCTGAGTAATGGTTCAAATATTAGAGCCTTTACTCATATTAGCATCACTCATTAAATGAATTGTGTGTGACCGCGGCGTATTAAATATCATTGCTAAATTGAAAAGCTACGTGATCTTTAAATATGCGAGGCTCTCTCTCTCTCATGTGTCTTTTGGGGTGAATTAGGCTTTTGATTTACATGTGATCAATGCTCTTTGAATGATCAAAGGTTCGGATTCTAGACAATCCTATTTGTTGGTTTAATTACAACATATTGTAAGATAAGTATGTGTCGTTCAGGTTTCGAACTCAGTTGGCATTCCCTTCAAACTTGATTTTGTTAATGATGAGTTGACAATTACTTGCAACTAGCAAGTCATCAACATACACTAAAACTGTCAGAAAATTGTACATGTCTTGTAAATTAATAATGAAGGATCTAAATGACTTTGAGTTAGCCCAAATAGGAAGATTTCATCCTTTGAGTTTTAGATTACATTGCCTTCCAGTTTGGCATAGAGTCATAGAGAGATTTCTGCAATTTTAAGACCAAGTTTTGATGAGAGCTGTTGAATGTAAAGCCTTGTGGAATATGCATATACACATCTTCTATTATTTCACCATACAATTAGGCATTATTGATGTCCAACTAGTCCAAGTGATAATTATGCATAGTAGTTAATGCAAGGAGGATCTAGATGTGATGATTTCTAACTAGAGCTTGCTAGATTCACCGATTGGTTAAAATAAGACAAAAGACAAAAAAGTGATCAAAGAAGGCACGAGGAACCGGCCATCCTACTTCAATACCTAAGTCGATGAAGAATAGTATTAAGTGATAAGATAAGCTGAAAGAGATGAGTGAGTGAATCCCTTTTGAGTATTGTATCTAGTATTTGTAGTAGATTTAATTTGTGCCCTAGATTTTAGTAGATCATCAAGTAGCGATCCCTTAGTGGATGAATCATTTGCGGTTATACCTACTCCTCCGATTATTCCATGAAAAATGAAGGGCAGAGTACGTGTGTCCTTTAAGACTTTTTTTGACAAAGACACGTGTCTAACAACTATTCTTTCTAGTGGATGATTTTTTATATGGTATGATCTTGGTTTGGTCAAGACTTATGGTAACCTTCGGTTCTTTGGTTTATGTCTAGCATGTGATATGTCAATATTTTGTATTTTTTTTATTTGGATTGGTAGGTGAATAGAACGCATGAAATGATGTCATTTAATGGTCTAATCAATCCTTAAAAAGATATCATTTCTATGGAATGATATCACTTATTTCTCACTTTTATATCCTCGAACAATGTTAATTTTATTTAGGGCTATATTCATAGGGGTGGCAACGGGGCGAGAGTGAGGGCGGTTTTGCATCCTCTATTCCGCCCTAATATTTTCGGAAGCAATTTTAGAGAATTCTCAAAAGCGTATTCGGAAATTTTTTACCATCTATACCCGCCCGCATGGTTGTCCACGGGTGACGGAGAATCCTGAACCCCAAATAAAATTTTAAATTTTAAAAAGGGATTTGTAATTTATTGTGTTTTAATTTTATGTTTTTAGTTTCGTTTATTTAAACTGACATCCAAAGTAAATTATTGTAAATATAATCTATATTGTACTGTATATTTTTTTTTTAATAAATCTAGATGTTAATTAAATATTTTTTAAGAAACTTCATTGAGAATTTTTATTTTTAATTAAAAATAATTTCCAATTAAAGTAAATATTATCTTTTATATATATATATATATATATAATATCATATTATATTATATTTTGGGGGGTTTTTTTGGTTATTTTTACAGGCGGTTTTTTGGGAGCAGGGATCCCCACGGTTCGGGATAGTAACATCCACCCTCGCCCAAATTTAATCTTCAGGGCTAAAATTTTCCCCGCATCCAAAAATTTCAGTTTTTTCCCTGTCTTATCGGTTCAGATCCCCACGGTTTTCGGTTTTCGATTAATTTCTAATTAAAAATATATATATATATATATATATATATATATATTATATTATATTATATTTCGGGGGTTTTTTTGGTTATTTTTACAAGCGGTTTTTTGGGAGCAGGGATCCCCACGGTTCGGGATAGTAACACCCACCCCCGTCCAAATTTAATCTTCAGGGCTAAAATTTTCTCCGCACCCAAAATTTTAAGTTTTTTCCCGGCCTTGTCGGTTCTGATCCCCATGGTTTTCGGTTTTCGGTTTTCAATTTTCGGTTTTCGGTTTTTGGTTTTACGGTTTTCTCCCACCCTATTGCCACCCATATATATTCATTAGGGGTCATTTATTAATATTTTGTAGGCCTTTGAGATGCCCTCAAAGTAGGGTGTAATGATTACAGCTTTAGATATGCCGCCTTTTAGTCTCACCTTTAGTTGAGAGCGTCGAAGAATCCTCATCTTTCACTAACTTCTAGTATACCATTATGCCTCTGAGAAAATTCAAGTCCTCCAAAAATTCCAAGATTGCCCAGAGAAAACCTACTAATAATCAGGTTCTTCTAAGTAGGTAAATCCACGGATCTATGACCAGCCCTTGACTTTGTCCACGGTGGACCTTGTTGATATTGTGGCCTTGTACTCTGAATTGAAAAAGATGGATGCCCAACTTCCGACATAGGGTCAAAGAGCATTTAACCCACCCCAGGGGCTTTGGGTATTTTTCTCCAATTATTAAAGTGGGTATGTGCTTTCCTCTGTCTAGAGGGTTATAGAATGTGGTGAATGATCACAACTCGAAAAATCTTCTAAATATAACTTAGCAAGATAAAATAGTCTTCCATGATCAAACTTAGCAAATGAATTTGAAAGATCAAGACACAATATGCGCAAACTTAATTCTGAAAAACAATTGTCCATATCTGAAGCAATAGAATCATTAGCCTAGAATTTTTACAAATAAAAATAATTTAAAATACAATCAAGATAAATTATCATTTATCATTATATTATTAGAAAGTCTAAAGAAAATCAAGTACCTGAAAAAAAGATATCCATACAAAAACTGTGGATATAAGTCTTTTGATATCCATCGATAAGCTATCTAACACAACTTAGAATGATATCTACCATAATAGGGACATGGATATCTTATGCTTGACAAAATTCAATGACCTCTTTCAACAACTTCCAAACCATATTTCTTATATGCTTGCGAACCACTTTTCACCAATTTAATTATGTTCATAACACTTATTATGTCTTGATTCTTAACTGTAAAAATTGTGATAATCTATTTGTCATTACAAATAGAAACGTCATCAACCTTTCAAGCGACACGAATTCAAAATCTAACATTTTCATAACCAAACTATCAGCAGTGTCTCGAGATTTTCCATCAGTTCTATCATTTAATATGGGTAAAGGCATTTTTATCACTAAATCTCACATGTCAAAAAAGTGGAATATCATTTTATAGTGAAAACCCCCAATGTTTATCACCTGGGCAAGTTAAATTTATTTCATGATTCTTGCCCTTTCATGTAGAAATATCATTGCTTTCTATTTGTTGTGATACTTTACCATGATATAATTTCTGAAGAGCATCATTTCTTTTACATAAAGCATCAAAAAATATTCACAATAATAGGAACATAATAAAAATGCAACTCCTTGCACCACAATTCCTTACAATAACAACAACAACTAATTGAAGCTCGCGAGCAAAATAGTGAATATAATGTGCATGCTTCTTTTCATTTAAAATGAGTTATTTTAATCCATGAACCTCACCATGCATAATAGAAGTCTCATCATAACCTTGACCTCTAATTCTTGAAAGTGATAATCTATTCACAGTAAAGAGTTCATCAATAGCTTTTTTTCAAACTCTGGCATACACTAATCTAAGAAATTGTTCGATCACTGCTCCATGATTATTTACAAATATCAAAATCACAACCATCTTCTTCTAACTGAATAATCTCAAGTCTCGTCGATCAAAAGAGTATAGAATTTATCTCCAATCTCATTGAACAAACTTTTTGATCTTTAATGCATAAGCTTTTAAATTTATATTACCGGAAGCATTTGATTGCATTACATTCCTTATACCTTCATTTCACATAAAGTACCATATAACAAGTAAAACGAACGCTAATCACACTAGCCTCCAAAGATATCTAATAACATGTACAACTACAATTAACCTAGTACAATATTTAGCCTATTGTGCTAAATATTTTGCTACGAACAAGATCTACATCCTCCCTTTGTTTTTTGTATTGGTCAAGCTTATATTTAGCATAATGGTGTGAACTAGTACTACATCCTTCATTCTGAATAAAACTTTCTAAAGCTTTTTCCAAATTTTAAAATCAATTTGTGTAAATACAATATCTTTTTCAAATAACAATGTAAACAGATGGCATCATCTTTAGATATGATATATTCTAACTAATGAAATTTCTAAAACAATTTGTATGAAAACTTCATTCTATTAACTTTACCACCCTCATAGATCGGGAAATCATGCCCACTAGGTAGAGAATGGCCTTTAGCCAAAATAAAGTGTACTCATTGAATCTCTCATGTTAATATGATATAAATCAATTGATATGCATTTTCCCTTTATCACCAATAAGTTCTTCGTAAATTTTTCGCTCGATATGGACTCTTTTATCATTTTCTTGCTCAATAAATTTGAAATTACTATTTGAAAAGTTGATTCGGTCAAGTTTCACTTAATTTATCCAACTTTTTGTAGATCAATTTAAAAAAAAGGAACAATATGTTAAAAGTATATCAATAAAATTAAATCCTCAACTCAAAAACCCTAAAGTAAATCATCTAAATTTATACACATCAAAACCCCAAAATTTATGCTACATCTAAACCTTTAAATTTATGCTACATCTATAAAATTTAATCCTAATCTATAAAATTTCCAACTAAATTAAATTAAATCACCATATAGCAATATAGTTTAACAAACAAAATCAAATTAAACCTAATGTAGCACCCCTAAATTTAATCCTAATCTATAAAATTTCCAACTAAATTAAATTAAATCACCATATAGCAATATAGTTTAACAAACAAAATCAAATTAAACCTATTAACTATAAGCATGTAAATTTCTCGGTAAAATTGATTCCCCCACCACCTTAATGAATGAAGTTTAATGTTGACGGATCTGTGTTGGGCTCCCCGAGGGCTGCTGGCGCCGGTGGAGTATTATGATCGTCTAGAGGGTTTTCCAAAAGGTGTTTTGCATTCCCAATTGCTTCCTCTTATGCTTATATTGCTGAGCTGAAAGTGTTAATTTTTGTAGTTGACCTAGCTTGGGAGAAGAATTGGCACAGGCTTTGGGTTCAATTGGACTCCTTGTTAGTGGTCAATAAATTAAAGTCACATTCTACAAACGTTCATTGGTCCGTCCATCAAGACTGGTTGAAATATCTACAACAGTGCTCTCAGATGTCCGTCATGATTACCCACATATACAGAGAAGGTAATCGGGTTGCTGATGCTTTAGCCCGCTTCGGCGTCTCCTCCTCCTCAGGCATTACGTGGTGGCAATCGCCTCTGCACTTTTGTCACTCACTGCTTTTTTATGATATCTATAATGTTCGTCACTTTAGATTTCGCTGATTTATTTATTTTTTTTTTTTGTTACTTTGTTTTTCCGTTTCCCCAATGTGTTACATTATTTTATTTTATTTTTAATAATATCAGATTTTCAGTGCGTGCTCTTGGAATACCAACCTAATTGGATTCCAGGATCATTACAACTGAATCGTCTCGGCTTCTATAAAAAAAAAACTATAAGCATATAGATTATAATTTTCAAAACAAAAATATCCTAATAAAATAATAAAAACCTAAATACTTAAAATATAAAGTAAAGAATAAATAATAAGGTAAGAATTGAGGAAGGGTCATGGGACATACCCGTGGCCGGAGTTAACACAATGTGTTTTTCATTTGGAAACTGGCTTAATAGCCACTTTATTGAAAAGGGATTGGGGGAATGGATTCCCTAATCCCTTATTTTTTAAAAAATTGGGCTTCACTTCAAAACCACATCGTTTTAGAGTTAAGTCTAATTTAAAAAAAACATAATACATCTTTGAGTTGTTTAAAAACTGCAATAAACTTTCTGAATTTCAAAACGTTATAATCAACTCGTTCGAATTGTTTATTTGAAACAAATAACCTTTAAATATTTGACTTTTACTTTGTCGAGTCTAGTAATTACTTCATCCGATTTTTAATGTATATCATTTAATGTTTTTAATCGAAACCAATAAAATAATGATCAGGTTATTAAAATGAATAAATCTCCAATGCTTCTCCTCTAAGACTATATACAAAAAGTATCTTTCTTTTTAAATATTATGTCTTGATTATAATTATTTTTATTAATTTAATCTTTTTTTTTATTATGATAAAAGGTAAATTTAAGAAGAAAAAAAATTACTAAAAATGTATTGAAAATATAAAATGTCATATTAAAAAAATTAAAATCCAATGAATGAAGTCGTTTGTACAATCAATAATTATAATTCGTGCGTTCAAAAAAAATATATATATATATTTCGTGGCATAAACATGTCCCTAATTAATTGGAAATTAAAATAATGTTGAAAAATGAAGTCATATAGTATATGGTATATATTCATCTTATATGAATGATATTTACAATCATTGGACGAAGATATGGCGGAGACAACTGTGGGGCTATTGTTGGTGCATTGTCTTTTGATTTAATATTGTTGAATTTTGGTAAGTTAATCTTCCATTAATTAATGGGTTGAGTACAATGAATCTTCAATTTTAATCACCCATTTGGGAGCAATAAGCTATGTCTTAGGAACATGTTTGCACTTATGCAATTAATACTTTGCCTTTCCCTTGTCCCCTTTCATTACTTCTAAATTAACCCAATTCATATTAGGGTTCATTGAATTCTCTCTTAGGATTTGTAATATTAGTTGCAATCAAGGAATTAGGAGTATTTCATGTTGGGTTTGTTCCAAGTTATCGATGTCCGACTTCGTTGGAAAAAGTTGACTTATGAAGGATGGATTGTTGGGTAAATTCTGATATATCAAAGTTAATACTTTTATTATAAAAGATGAAAGACTGATGTAATACTCACGAGAGAGAATATTATCTCTTTTTTTTAGGTTGGAAGAATATAAAATTTTTGCCATGGAGTTTGGTTGTGTGATGGTTTTGGCAATTTAGCCCTTAGAACTAGTTCTTCTCGTGGGTTTTTCGGAGTGATGGGCTTTGATGGAATTGAGTCTGACACAGATGTCACGCTCCCCCTATCTGATTTGAACATTTGATGTGAAAGGAAGTTAATGCTTCCATCTTTTTCACTTATCCAAAAAGCAATTGTCATGCATTTGGGTGTTACTGACTGGCGTTCACTAAGATCAACCGTTACTTGGCAATAGAAATGTATATAGATTCAAGTTGATTCATAAGACCTCTTCATCTTTACTGGAAAACAGATTTAAAGTGTAAAAAATGCCACAGGTCTCCATTTTAACCTAGGAATTAAAGAACTTTTTTTTATTTAGTTTAGCTTTCTTACAAGCTCTTCCTTATATCTTTTTCTTCTTTACTTATGTTGCATAGTATGGATTCTAGTGCACTTATCCTTTGCAAATCTAAAACTAATTCTATGAGCCTGTCATTTGTGGAATGCCCAAACTTTCCTGTTCGCTAGTCATTTTTTGGTTGAGCGATTCAGGTTAAAAGGATAAAGGTCTACTTGTCAAGAAGTTAGAGAGGCTTGATGTCGTTACACGCTACCCTAAGGTTTTCTTCCCTATCATGCCACGATGTACCAAAGTATTTTTCTATTCCCGCAAGTTTAAGAAGGCTGATAAATTTTGTACCAAGAAGCCAAGACTATGTTATGGCATAAAAAGAACTGTTGGATGTTTTGGAGACCATATTTAACCATTGTGAATGCCATATTCCACTGAAGAAAGGTTGTCTCGTAGGCAACGTTGCGAGTATACTCACCCCAAGGATGTGCCATTGATAGCCATTGTGTATTTTGTTGGGGGAGCCTACACGAAGGAGGCTTCGGGGTATGAGGATCGAGCCAGTAGAAGGATGGAGGAAAATGCCTTCATAATGTATGAAGTCCATGTACAGAATGGTTTTTGAGTTCCTATTCTCCCTTTATGTCAAGGAGTATTGCGAGATCTGAACCTGGCTCCAAGCCATGTTACTCTTGTTCCTTGGTCCCTGTTGGTTCCCATACACCAATTTTGTCATTGATGAGGGCATAGGCTTATCGCGACTCTATTGAAGTGTCTTTTATCACTATTCAAGACGCGAGCTTTTGTCACATTAATTGGAAAATGCAAAATTACCCCCATGTCTCTAATGACATGAATATGATCCCTGACTAATGGAACAGGTTTTTTATTGTTAGGAAAAGGACTCATTTTCTTTTCCCAACCAATTGGAATCCTTCTCTTAAGAGCAGGGATACAAGGATGCTTAGTAGTGAAACGATCAAGGCTGAGCAAGATACAAGGCGATGGCTAGTAGGGAATGTAAAGTGTCTTTATTTGTACTTCACTTTGGAATGATAATCTTATAATTAATCTTCATTTATCCTTTTTTTCTTCCCTCGAGCACTCTTTATTTCCTATGATGAATTTCTCGTTTGTTAACGAGGTGGCTAATTTCTAAAAGGATTTTGCTTTCAAAATGTAATCGTTATTCCATTATTGTTGTTTCATGATATGATTCACTTGTTATTGTTGATGATGTGATAGTTTCTTTGTGTGGATGGTGCTTTTATGGCATGGTTACATTTATGCATGCATTTCGACACTTATTCCTTATTCACATTTTACAGGTGTTGAAGGACTTTCAATGGATTGCGTCCTATGAAGAGACTAGGAATTAACAACATGTAGCCTTGCCTGGTTTACTCAAATATTCTTGTGATAATGTCTAATCCCCTTTCGTTGTTTAGAGACCATCCTTTTTTCTCTCTTAAAGGGTCAATGTAAAGAAATTTGGGCTAGGATCAAGTTCCTTAGAGAGGTTTATCATTTTTTTTCCTTCTACCTACCCAACCAGGCTAGATCCTTCTCTTCATGGGCAGTGTAAAATATGAAAACTTAAAAAACTTGAATTCTTCCTTAAATGATTGTGATGGTGCTTAGGATCATGCAGTATTGCATGTTGGTAAGTGAATGCACGTTGTGTCAATGAGCTAGATTTTTTTAGTTGAGGACATGTACACTGTAATGCGTGCTCATGCTAGTACTGAATCCTCAGTATCTTCTCTTCTGGTGCGTCATTAATTAGACATTACCAACGACTAATTTATAAGTTTTAGCACCTTACTCCAGGTTACTAGACTATTCGAGGGGATTATACCGAGAGCTGTCGAAGAAGTTGCCTAATGGTCTATAATGAGAAAAAAATCCCCAAATTGAAAAGCCCTAATTGATTCTTAGGGATTTTGATTTACCGGTGATAACGTTTTTACAAGGATTGAATGACAACTATTCTACAGTGTGTTCATAGATCCTTCTCATGGAGCCATTACCATCACTCAACCGAGTCTTTTCTCTATCCATTCAACACGAGAGGCAACATGGTCTGTCATCAAACAAAACAACAATGTCCCAAAACCAGGAGTGTTTAGGTTTTTCAGGTCTCATAAACACACAAGGCAAAAACCAAAGCAACAAAGGCAATAGTAGAAACTAGAACAACTTTCATAGGCCCAACAACATAAAAAAAATCGGTCAGTATACATATTTTGTGGAGGCAAATGCCACAAAAAATAGATCTGCTACAAAAAATACATGGGTATCCACCTAACTATGGAAATGGTGGCAGGAACAACAACAAAAATTTCCAACCTAAAGCAAACTCCACTACAACTCAAAATCAAAAAAAAAAAAAGAGGAGAAGGAGAATCTGGATAAGAAGATAACACAACTTGCTACCAAGGAAACAGGGATCACTTCACACTCTCTAGATATCAATATTAGAGATTGATATCACTACTTCCTCAGGAACTTGGTTCCAAGGCCTCCACATCAAAGAGCAGTGCAAATACTTTCATCACCAATGAAAACTTTGGTATGATTCTAAGCTATTTTCTAAATAAACACGCAAAGCCATACTGGATAGTTTCCATGGGTGCAACGGACCATATTTTGTGTGATAAGATGCATTACAATTCCTATACTGAGATTGAGAAGTGCAGTGTAAGTCTGCCTAATGGTGACTTAGTAAATGTGTCGTACATTGGTACAGTTGAATTAAACTCAATGCTTGTTTTGCATAAATTTGTATGTGTGCCTCAGTTCGATATAATTTAATTTCAACAAGTAAGCTATTAGCCACAGGTCAAATATGCATGGTAGTAACAAGGTCAATGTGCATACTACAAGATCTTACAAAATGGGAGAAGATTGGCTTGGCTATAGAGCATGGAAGGCTCTATTATTTGGACAAACCACTGCCTAGTTTAACTACTATTTTGCATGGTGGAAGTGTTATCACAAAAGAGCAAAGCAGGAGACTGGTTCTGAATAGTGAGATC
Source organism: Euphorbia lathyris (assembly GCF_963576675.1). Classification (NCBI taxonomy): domain Eukaryota; kingdom Viridiplantae; phylum Streptophyta; class Magnoliopsida; order Malpighiales; family Euphorbiaceae; genus Euphorbia; species Euphorbia lathyris. Next base: position 21,888,905 of record NC_088910.1, on the reverse strand, counting down.
ATGAAGAGGTCAGTCAATAAAAATCCCTAAGACTCAATTGGGGTTTTTCAATTTGAGGAACTTTTCTCATTATTATTTTTTTGAAGGAAATATCCTGAAACTTTAAGAATTTTCTCATTGATGAATATCAAAGGTTACAATATTATAAAGAAGAAAATGGGGAAAACGGTTACATCACAGAGAATGATAAACGCACAGGTGGCTACCAATGATTGGGAAGGTTGAGTCACCAATGGTGGTAAGGACAAATTAAGGAATAATCTGAGGTATGGTGTTTTACAAATGCACTGCATAGGACATGAAGCGTTGAGAAACAACAGGAAGAGAAAGAGAAAGGACCATTGCAAAGGAGTCCAAATTTAAGAAGAAGTCAGTCGATGAAACTCTCTAAGACTCAATTGGGGTTTTGCAATTTGGGATTTTTTCTCATTAGCCCCCCACAAAATGGACTTGGTATGGATTTATCAAGCCAAGTTTGGATAACAAAAATCGCAGTTAGGGAGAGTGATAAGCCTTGGTGGATTAGGAAGCTCAAGAGTAAAGGGGATACGCATGACACGAATCAGACCAGATTGAACTCATTCACGAACAACATGGCAGTCATTGTCAATGTGCTTTGTTCGTTCATGCAACAATGGGTTCTGAGCAATTTGCATGGCAGAAGTATTATCATAAAAGAGCAAAGTAGGTGACTGGTTCTAAATAGTGAGATCACAAAGAAGTCAGTCAATAAAAATCCTTAAGACTCAATTTGGGAAATTTTTCTCATTATTTTTTTTTTTGAATGAAATATCCTGAAACTTCAAGAATTTTCTTATTGATGAAGAGCAAAGATTATAAAGAATAAATGGGGGGAAATAGTTACATCATAGAGAATGATAAACACGCAGGTGGCTGCCAATGATTGGGAAGGCTGAGTCACCAATGGTGGTAAGGATAAATTAAAGAATAATCTGTTGAGGTAAGGTGTATTGCGCATGCACTGCATAGGACATGAAACTTCGAGAAACAAAATGAGGAGAGAGAGAAAAGATTGTTGCTAATGAATCCAAATTGAAGAAGAAGTTAGTCGATCAAAATCTCTAAGACTCAATTGGGGTTTTTCAATTTGGAGAATTTTCTCATTAGTCTATTACCCTAATGGGTAGATGATCGTATTTCCTTGGAATAAAAAAGAGTCCAAAATCTCCCTAATGATCGTATCTCGAGGCCTAATCATGCTCATATGAATAATCACAAGGTTTCGCCTTCCAATGTTGGCGGTACCAAGTATACAGATCCCATTAGATGTCGTAGTATTGTGTTTCGGGAAATGTTCCACGAAGGAATGATTAAGAAGATTCATGTTAAGCGAGACCTCCATGTCATTCATGTATCATCATATTAAACATGTCACAATACGATGCGTGTCGGCTTGGAGGGAGAGTTATCAGCAGCTTATGGATATGAGGATATTGAATGACCCCGATGAGGACATGCAACGAGCTTCCCTCGCTAGTTGTGACTACGATGTTTCTATTGTGTTTATGTAATCTTGGTTGTTCTACCCATGTGTAGAGGATGTTGGTAAAAATAAAACATTTTACTTACTGTGTATTTTTGGGTTTTCGAGATGTTTGGTGTTCTTCACTTCTGGACTTTATATATATTTCACTTTTCTATTTGAGGGTTTTTGAATGATGGGGGTGTTCATATTCACGAGAACGTGTTGAAATACCATTCTTTGTACCATTCTTATTCGCGAAGTGTGTTTTTATAACCCGTTACATTGTCTTATCACTTTAATTAGAGTCTCAATCCATATAATTATAAGGGTAAAGTCTAAAAAAACTTATGTGCTTTCACTTTTTGTTAAAACGGGTACTTGTAAAAAAAATTGTATAAAATCATCATGTTCGGAGTTTTTTCTCTCTAATATTCACTCTTTTTCCCACTCTCTCCTCACCAAACAATACCTAAATGACCTCAAATTAAAAAAGCTGAAAAATTAAAACTACTTAGAATATCATAAGTCTTGAAACTTTTCAATTTTGATGTTATCAACAATGATTTTAATTTCGAGGTCCTTGTTTTTAGTAAAGCGAAAAATTTCCGTCATCTCTTGATCCCAAACGAAAACCTTATTCTCCGTTTGGACAAAAGAAAATTTACAGATATCAGTTTGATAAAAAGTGAAAACACGTCATTTTTTAACTTTATCATAATTATAATTGGTGGATAAACTACTATAATCAATTGAAATCAAAATCTCAATAAATATATTAAAACAATAATAATAATAATAATGGCCCAAAATATGATGTGGGTGTATATTTTTCTGGTAATATGACATATCTTGTCTTTATGATGGTTGCCTTGGAAATTTGGTTTGTATTGCAAATTGCAATGTAGATTTGCAGGGTCTTCTTGCTCATCATTTCACTTATTATTACCCAAAATGAAACTACCACTTTCTTCCCACTATTTTGTCTCATTCATATTCCTTTGTTTTTGTAGTTTCAATTCAACTATCCAATTATTATTTTTCCCATTTATTTTGAATATGCAGCCTACAATAATCAGGCAGTAGATTTTTTGGTTTGGTCTGATTAATTTTGGGTCTTAAATGGTGGCCTGGTGGTAGATATAGGTTAAGAAGTCAATGGGGCTATTTAGGCATGCTGAGATGCTTCCCCAATTTTCACGACAACCCATCAATTTAAAATGTCCTAAGTTTTATGCCCACTTCTTTAATTCTTTCTTCTTCAAATCAATCAAACCAGTAAAGAGAATTTATGGGTACTCTTTTATTGTATGTTTCTTGACCAATTCACTAACTCATATTTTGGAATTACACAACTGAAAATTGGGGTCATGAATTATATAGAAGGCAAAAAAAAAAAATCTCTCTTTGATTACTTACTTACTAGTAGAATCCAGATGTGCAAACGAGCCTTGGTAGTTCGTAAACTATCTGAGCTCGGCTCGGTGAAAGCTCGATTAAAGCTCGGCTTGATAGGGGTTGTCTCGAGTTCCGGATCCGGATCGGCTCGAGCACTAACGAGCTGAGTTCGAGCTTCCTTAGGTTCGGCTCGAAAGCTCGCGAGCAGGCTCGATTATTTTATATTTACTATATATATATATAATTGGTTATTATTAGTTTTCAGCACAATTCACAACTCAAATAAGATTTAACCCATACAAAAAAATAACACAATAGACATTTGAGTATTTAGCGAGACAATTAGATTTTCACAAGGAATAAAATACATTACAAAGTTTAATATATATGTTATTATTTGAAATTTTTCTCCGAGCTTTTGTTTTCCGATCACAAGTATCATATACTGTTCTGGAATCTTGACAATAACATGATTGTTTTTTTATAAATAGTTTAAACTCATATAAAGTATGTTATAAGGTTTTTCTATTTTTTATGCTACTTATTTTATGCATATATGATGAATTTGGTTAAAGCTCGTTAGAAGCTCGATAAAAGCTCGGTTAGATTCGATCAAAACTCGTCAAAACTCGATTCGAGAGCTCGGTTCGAGATATTAACAAACCAATACCAAATTTATCTAGGGTTCGGCTCGGCTCGGCTCGGCTCGGTTCGATTCGGTTCGGTTGCACCAAGTATCAAATGGAAAAGAATTTGTTATTTTGGACTTCAATTTAAGCAATTTTTTAAGGAATTTTTGTAGGAGTATTTATTAGTATCACGACAGAGAACAACAAAGATAAGAAAAAAGTCACAAATTTCAATGTATATATTTAAATGGAAATTACGGATTTCAATGCGTGCTATTTAAATTACGGAGTAAATGAATACACTGAAATTCATAATTTTAATCTTAGCAGTAAGGTAATAACAAGATTGTATGTTATTTTTTAGGGATAATTACTAATTTGACCCAATCAATGACCTCAATTTACATATCTAACCCACCTTGCTTCAAAGTTACCAAATTAGACAATTTCACTCATTTTGGACAAAACTAACCTTAGTTCTATTTGATGAATCGATCGATCTTCTTCTTCTTCTTCTTCTTCTTCTTCTTCTTCTTCTTCGGTTTTATTTCTTCAATTTCTGATACCAATCGTTAGCGATTTTTGACATATTATGTTCAATTTCCCGTACAAATGGTATATTCTTTGCTTATACGCTTGCTTTTCTCGTTGGGTTTCCCTCTTTCATCATCTGTAATGGTATCGTTTCAATTTCCTCTATTTTCCATAATTTTTTTCCATTTTCCTCCATTGCTGTCGCATTTCGTCACAAATGCGATAAGAACTGTCGCATTTCGTCGTAAATGCGACAAGAACTGTCGCATTTCGTCGCAAATGCGACAAGAGTTGTCGCATTTGTGACGAAATGCGACAATTTCGTCACAAATGCGACACCAATGGACGAAAATGAAAAAAAATTATGAAAAATAGAGGAAATTGAAACGATACCATTAAAGATGAAGAAAGAGGCAAAACCAACGAGAAAAGCAAGCGTATAAGCAAAAAATATACCATTTGTATGGGAAATTGAACATAATATGTCAAAAATCGCTAACGATTGGTATAAGAAGATGAAGAAGTTGAAACGAAGAAGAAGAAGAACAAGAAGAAGCGAAGAAGAAGAAGAAGAAGAAGAAGAAGAAGAAGAAGAAGATCGATTCATCAAATAGAACTAAGGTTAGTTTTATCCAAAATGGGTGAAAATGTCTAATTTGGTAATTTTGAGGCAAGGTGGGTTAGATATGTAAATTGGGGTTCTTGATTGGGTCAAATTAATAATTATCCCTATTTTTTATTTTCAATTTAATAAATAAATTACTTATATAAATATAATTAAAATATACATTATACTATATAAAAATAATAATAATATAAAAGATTTTAATATAAAGAATATATATATGTGACATATATTCTTAAAAATATACCAACAACAACATTTAAATAATAATACCATAAATAATTCAAATATAAATAATATAATATACATAAATAATATAATTCACGAAAAAAATTTATAAAATAATGTCTTCAAGGTGCTAAATCATACTATTATGGAAAACAAAAAAAAAAAACAACATTTAAATAATAATACCATATAGAGAAATGCTATTATTAAGATGTTTTTTCCTTTCTTTTCTAAAAAAAAAAAAAAAAGATGTTTTTTCTTTAATTTCTTTTCATTAATTTTTTAAGAAAAAAAGAGGACTTTGAAGGTTAAAGTTATAAAAATTCCACTTTATTACTATTCTAAAGCTAAAGTTATTTTCTTTTGTAGGATAAATGGTTCATGTGCCTCTTCAATTTAACTTGGTTAATTTGGCTATTAAATTTAACTTACATGATCAATTAAGATGAAAATAAACTACACAACTTACATTTTCAATTAAATTATATCACATTAATTAAACTAATATAATAATAAAAAAGTGTCTCATTGACCAAATTAATAAATAGTAGAATGTATTTTTGAACAAAATAAAAAAGTTAAAATTGACAATACATCTTTTTCACAAAAGCAAATTTGATGCAGCTGTTATGTTAGAAATTGTTTTTTGTTTAGATCCCTCCAAGATTTTGGTGTGAGTGTGGTCCATTTATCTACTGTACTTGTGAAATCAAATTAAAATATGATATTTAAAGCGCATAACGTTTCTATTGATATTGTTAGAAGTTTTCGAGTAGCAGTGAGTATCAAATCAACAAGTAGTGATGATTTGATAAGAGTTTTCAAATGGGGAAATGATGTAAGAAATGTAGAGAGATTTGAAATTAGATACACAAAAGATTCAATTTCAGAGCCACTCATAATTAATGACAAATCAAACTTTACAGACAAAAAAAAGAAACATATGAACCTTGTTGTCATTTCATTTCCATGGCTGGCTGGCTACTAAATAAGGTTCAAAAAACTAAGCCTACCTCTACCTATTTTTGATTCTCTGTTAAAATATTTCATGTTTCCTTTCCTTTCCTTTACAAACAAATACATAAAAACACAACACTACTCATTTCAATCCAATCTTGTATATAAATTGCAATTTTAATTCATAATTCCTCTCTCTTCTTGAAGTGAAGTTCTTGGTGAAGCCATTGATTTATCATACATTGGATCGCTTCCAAATCGTGATAATAGAGATGATTCTGACAAAATAATTAACATCAATGTTAGATAAAGATTCAAACTTTAATAAACTAATAGGATCAAAGTATAATTTAGGGCATGTAGTTATCGGACCGGATTAAGCCTACACATAATTTTAAATCTAACGTTTATAAGACAATTTAAGTTCGCATCTCATTGATGAAAGAGGTTTTTCTTGCAATTTCATGTTTTGACTATCAATTAATTTCTATAGTTCTCAACATCCAATAAGATCTTGGATTGAAGATCTTACTAGGACGGCAATTGGGCTGAATTTCTTACAAACGGTTTAGTGTTCGATTCGATAATACCTTGACCATGTTCAGCTCGAAAATTCATAAACAGACTCGGTTATAAGTGTATAAACAAACTCGATTATAATGTTTATGAACATATTTATGAACAAGATTGATTCGATTATTTTTTAAATATTACTAATATTTCTACGAAGGCGGAAATACAAGACATAGTTTTGTAGATGATCCAAGTTTATGAGCAAAATAGACGAGATGCTTGTGAGCCAAGTTCACAAACACGATGGTGAGTTTGAGCTCGAGCTGGTCGATTTTCTTATTATCTAAGCATGAGCAAACCAAAACTTGACTCGGTTTGATTACAATGTTTTGTACATAAAGCTTAAATCCGAATTTGCCCAATAATCAGTACCTAATCTCAACTTTAATCCATAATTAAGCAAATTAAATGCAATTAACTAAACGAATTTAATTATTACCTCTAGAACTCGAAGAGTTAAAAGATTTCTTGCAATGAAGAATGGCGCTTTGGATACCATCCTGCTGCAAAACCAGTGAATCATCTCTTCTAGCCACCGTCCCCGCCGGCGGAACTATGGTAGCCGCCGATGAAGCAGATTTACTCTTCCCTAAATGCTTACAAACCACTCGAATCCCTGCCGGAATACTCCCCTGTTTCTCCTTCTTCGGTGAACCAGAAGGCAGAGTCGCCGGAGAAGATGCCGGCGAAACCTTAGACAACTCCGTTTTCTCACTTCGCCTTCTGGACACTTTCACATACAGCGGCTTTATTAGCTTCAAATACTTTTGCATTACTTCTTTAGAGAAAAGCTTAGACGAATCATCTGAAAAAGACTCCTCCGAGATCCGTCTTCTCAGACTGTTATCTCTGGTGAAAATCGCAACATTTGCTACTTCTTTCAGCTTGAATTTCACTGAGAAAACCTTCCTTTCCTGCTTTTTCTCCCCTGTTTTTTCTGCCGTTTCGTGAGCCGCCATTGATTTCGATTTTTTGAACATGAGAACACGAAATCTCGGAGCTGATTTGAGAAGTGAAATTGGGGATTGAGGTTTGGAGGTCGAATTGGGTTCAATTGGGAGGATCTTCCTCTTAGATAGAGAATCAGAATTAGACAGAGAGACAGAAGGTGTTTCAAATTGGGGGTTTTGATTCTTATTGTCAAATCTGTTGCTATCAGTGTCTAGTGGGATGTTATTGGTGTCAAAATCAGGAACAGTAAGTTCCAATTCGAAGAAAGAATCATCTTCTTCCTCATCGTTGAACTCAAAATCTGTGTCGACAACACTAGAGGGTCTATGGTGGTCTCTAGAGGATCTCCAGAATTTGAGAAAGTACAGAGCTTCCATGGCGGAAATTGAAGAAAGGAAGAAGACGAAGAAGAGGGGAAGTTGGTTTAGGGTTTTGGAAAGAGGGGTTTTATAGTAAAGATAAAACGTGGTGTGGAGTGTAAGATAAAGGCAGCTTTTGCAGCTTTGAAAATGGCGTTTCAAAAAAGAAAGTCGATTGGATTGGATTGGGTGTTGTTTTTATTATTAACAGTGCGGTAATTACAGTTTTAACAGTCTGACTCTCTGACCTTATGGGAGACTGGTTGGTAAAGATTCAAACTTTCAAACCCCAATTACAAGTAGTACTTTTATTACCATATCAGAAAACTTGAATTTTTTTACAGTACTTTTAGTTGCAGTAAATTAGAATTTACCATCCTAATTTTGCTTTCTTTTGAATGATCTTTCATCTACCAAAAATGGGCCCCCAGGAATTGAAAATTCTTATTTTATTTTATTTTATTTAATGAAATGGTTGACTTGATGTATAGATATTCATAAGCATGAAATTATTATTATTATTATTTTGGTAAAATAAGCATGAAATTATTAGAACTCCATGAACTCCAACAATTAATAATGTTTTGGTTACACCAAACAATTAATAATAATTAGAAGAGTCTTATTGGAGAGTTTTTAATTAAAACCTTATCCAATGCTAAACTATGTAATAACAAGCTACAAAAAGTATTGCTATACTTAAAAAATAATTTTATTTTTTATTTTATAATTAATATAATTGAGGGTTTAACATTTTACAAGTTGGATCAAATTAAATTCAACTATTGTTTAATTTTTTTATATAATTTATCCAAATCATCGATTAGAGACTCATCAGGTGTTTTTAGGTGAATTATTTTACAATTAAAGTTTTTTCATATAATAGGATTCGAACTCGATATTTTTATTTTAAGCAATCTAGAGTCTTTAATCACTTAAATCAACTTTAATTGGTGTTAATAATTTTTTTTTATTTTATGCTTTTTTTTAAGATTGTGAGTTTGAACCTACAATCTCCCAACAATACCCTTTAATAGTGTTAATAACTCTTTTTAATTGTGAATCGAGTTATTTGCTTCTATTTACACCATCGATAATTGTAAATTTTTTGTTTTCTGATATGTACCGATACAACACACGTAAACATAATATTTGAACTTTTTAATAATGTTAAAAACTAACTAAATTTATCAACATTAGCTCTTCGATTGCATAAATCTACGACGTTGTAGATAAAAATTGTTGGTAACTGATAATATTAGGGGTATGTTTTATTTTCTTTACTATATCCTTAATGTTTAGTAATGTAAATTAGATTGAAAAATAAAAGAGAAAAAAATAAAGTGAGATGAAAGGTTTAGGTTTTTATGAGAAGAGAGGGTATACTAGTCGAATGGAAGGGAGGGTGAGGGTGAGGGTGAGGGGAAACTTCCAAAAAGCAAAAGGAAAAAAATGACAAAATAGGTCATAGTTTACACTTTGTTTTGTTTTGGAGATAAAAAAGAGAAAGAGAAAGAGGGAACTTTAACTTTTGCAGAGAAAAGGAATATTAAATTTATAGAGCCAAAAATAAAAGAAAAGCATGTCATGCTTTGAAGAGAGTCCAATCTCTTCCTACCCTTTTAACCCTACTAGTCCTCTACATCACCACATTAAAAGGTTTGACTTCTCAACATGCCCTCCCTCCCTCCTACTTTCTTTCTATCACTTCATTTAATTTTTTTTTTTTTTTTTTTTTTATTTTACTTCCAATTTTTGGTATTTGTTAATATTTTACATATTTTCCGATGAGGTATATTGGCCGAACCCAATGCAGGAGATAAGACCCACTAGCCATGGTAAAAACCCAATCCCGACTCCGCTCATATTCAAAGACCTATATATAAAGTAAACAATCCTACGAGTGAAGGGACCGAATCTCTCTCTCTAGTTACATTCTCTTCATTTTACATAACTAACTTGGGTGTCAGAGTGTTCCCATGGCCTTCAGGGGCCAGCTCGTCGTTCTGGCAGCACCATCTCGCCGAGTTGGTCTATGCCCAACATCGCCCCGTGCAACTGCCGAATGTTCCGAAATGCGATTTTCGTCCGAACTCATTCCTATTTTAACCTGCACACGCACGTAAAACTCTAAATAACATTAGTTCCGAGACTAAATTGACTCACCAATAGCTTGATTTGAGTGTGAACTCCGTTTGGTGCGACTTTTGGTGAATCAATTGGCCATAAAAGATAACTGAAATTTAACGTACATACCAATTTGGCCATATTTGCCTAGAAATAATCAGAAAACGAGTCTAAACCGTAAAAGTAAATAAAGCATGTACAAATTCTAACTAACACACACAAATGCATATAAATGCGAGAATTGCTCGCTTATTATCTAAAAGTGAACTAAAAACCGTCCTAAAACCGTATCTAAAGATATGGGTTTTTGACCCATATCAATAACTAGGAATGGAGTGGTGACTGATTTAATCAAAGTTATCCGCCCACTTAGGGAGAGATAATTGTCATGTGAACCGAAGATTTTATCATTGATATGGTTAACAATATATTTTTAAGTTTCTCTAGACACCCGTTTATGGAGGAACAACATCTTGAAGTACTTCCCAAGGTCACTAGTTTCATGAAAACCAATCTCTGTACATACATCCCTTCTAAGAGTAGTACTCATATTAGGATAGAATAAAATCAGAGATTTACACAGCTAACACACTAGCTCGAGCTCTCATAGAATCTGTATAAAACACTTTTAATCACCTCTTAGTCAATACTAGCCTCCGAGAAAAACACAATATCATCAGCAAAACATAAATGAGAAAGCAACAAACCATTATGGAAGGAGCATATCAAATGTCAAGACTTAGCACGAAGAGCATCTTCAATAAGATGCCATGATAGTTCAAAAAAAGAATAAAAATATACATAGAGAAAAAGGATGTCCTTGTCTAAGGCCATAGACGGTTTAAAAGTTGGAAGTCTTTCTCAATTCAATAGAGATTCATGTTTGAATAGGAGATATTGTTTATAATAATATGATCATTTAAACCTACTACTTCCATCGCATCCCTGAGAAAGCACCGATTAATACGATCATATGCTTTCTGATAATATAACTTATGAACCATAAAACATTTTCTGCCTTTTCTGCACCTTAAAGAATGAATAACTTCACATTGTTTGTAATTTGTCTCCCCGGGCTAAAGCTACTTTGAATGAGCCTAAAAGATTGTAAAGGAAAGGCTTCAATCTATTAACAATGCACTTTGTGATAATTTTATAGCTAAAGTTACAAAGACTAATATGTATTAACTGACTCTTACTCTCAGGGTGAGGAACCTTAGGAATAAGAGTAATAATAGTCACCTTACACTGATCATCAATACAGCCAGTATTAACGGCAGGTAAAACAAAATCACAGATTTGGACATTGCTTTCCCCTATAGATTTTCATAGAAAATAGCTTGAAACACATCCGATTTTGGTTCCTTAAAAGGGGACATACTAAAGAGATATTTCCTAACATCTTCCATATGAAAAGGTTGAGCTATGGTGTTAACAAGACCATGAACATATGGAGAGAAATTTCAATTTGTGATAAGTTTCGGTTTAGAGATAGATTCCTTTAAGTACAACTACACAAAAAAAAGTCTTGATTCATTTGCTTCAAAAAGGTCAAGTCCCAAACCTAAGTACCTGCAGAATCACGAATATCCTCAATTTGATGGTGTATCTTACGAATAAGGGTAGAAGTGTGAAAAAAAAATTATATTGAGATCCACAGAGTTAAGCCAATTGATTCGAGATTTCTGATACTAGAAAATCTCCTATTAAGCCAAGATGTCATTTAACTCAGCCACCAGGCAAAACTCTGAGAAATATAACCCTTTAGTGACCCGAGAACCCATATATCTTGGAACCCCCTCTAACTGTTGTTACACAACATGTTCCCTAAAAAAATATTACCAAAAACCTAATCATTCTAGTCCTTTAAAGGAAGAGTAAAATGTTGAAGACTCTGATTCAGATTGCATGAGGAATCTAAATTCTGATCAAAGAAATGAGGGTAGTCAATGTGTTGGAACCATGCTTCATGAAACCCTAAAGGCTTATTAGGAATCACGAAGCTCACTGATTGAGATCAATAAGAATATGACAATGATCAGACTTATTTCTAGGGAGATGACAAATAATTGCATGAGGGAAAAAAGTTCGCCAATCCATATTGTAGAGGACACGATCTAGTCTATAAGCAACACTAGTATGTAGACAGAAACCCCGAGGCCAAGTAAATTGAGCACTACAATTACCAATTTAATAAACTCCATGTTATTAATATAGCTAAGAAAAAAGTTACAACATTCCAAAAATTGCCTAGAACCTTACTTTGCATCCAGCAATTAAATATAGTTGAAATCCCCCTCCACAGCCCAAGGAAGCTCAATAGAACCCTTCAAATTAAACCACAAACTCCATAAATTGGTGTTTTTACACCATTTGGCGGTGAACATAAGCAAATACCTCAAAGCAAAAGCCACAAAAAATACCATCTATGCAGGTAACTTGAACATGAAGGAATTGGAAATTCTTTAAAACAGTAGAAACCTAGACTTTATTATTATTCTATAATGTCCAAATTACCCCCAGTAAATTCATCCATTTCAATTAATTCAAAATGATAAAACTTTAAACTCCGAGAAATATCATTGGCCCTATGACCTGGCAAGTGCGTTTCAAGCAAAACCAAAATATCATGAGCATACACATGATTCAAGTGATAAAGAGTCCGATGAAACTTATTACCATCGATTCCAAAACAATTAAAAGTTATAAATAATGGAAAAACAATAAGAAGAAAGCAAGCACAATAGGACATCAAGGTACAATCAAGGAAGATACATGCTCTGGATGTACACTATTCACATTCATATCGACCTCTTATAAAAGAGTACTACCATTAACATCAACTCTGCTTTTCTTGCTTCTGTTTTGATCCAAAGGTAAAAGGATGCCTATTCTCCTTTCCATTTCTAGGGGGGTCTAATTCTATGCACTAGTCCGAGATATCATATTCTAGTACTACAAAAATATTACACCCACTAATACAAGAGCATGTCATGAGCCCACAAAAATGTTGCATGGGGTTAACTCCACCCTTTCTTCTCCTCATTGCAAATCGACCTCTGCGAGAAACAACTATACTATTAAAATTCATAAGAAGTTTTGCAACCTTCAAGCCCTTTCCTCCTAATACGGATTATAGGTCCAATATCTTAGAAGGAACCACACTAGTGTTATGAGGAGGATTAGTCCTAAAAGTTGGATTCTGTTAGGGGGTGCACTTCCGTCTTGGAACCATCATCCAAAGTCCATATCTGCTGCCCATTAGCAGTCTCATGTGGCGTTTGCTTAGAATTGGATTCATTAGAATTCTTGATATCCTCGAAAGAAGGCATTACAGTCTTAACATTTTGATCGGGAGGGAGCATTCTAGGAATAAAATTGGGGTAGATACATGTTTATGACCATACTAGCCACAATTAGTGCATCCCACATGTAAATCTTTATATTCCACCTCATACTTCTTACCATTCAAGCAAAAGTAAGCAACAAGGGACCATTTCAAATCAATCACAAAACAAACATAAAAAAATGACCTCTAATGGCTTTAGTATTGTTTTGATACACTTTAACGACCTTTCCCAAAGAATTCCCTACCGGGAGCAAACATTCCTTCTTATAATACTGTAAGAGGAGACTAGGACCCCTAGCCTATAGTACCACCGAAGAACACACAACAACAATAGAGGGAACAAAGTCACAAGCCAAGCCCGAATGATCCAAGGACCATCACGGATAACATGCTCTCTATCGTCTAATTAGCAAAGGTAACAACATAAAATCCAAACCTTTAGTCTATCAGTTTCACCTCTACTTTTCGTTTCCATAATTTTATGACACGTTTGCACAAGGTTATGCATCCAATATTTCTTCCTAGCAATTTCATGATCAGGGCGTCTTTCCATGATTGAGACCATTTGTTCACAAGATTAGATGTAATAGTAATTTCATGATGCACAACGTTATCAAAATTGATTGAAGCAAAGCCTTCATCACGTAAGTCAATAAAAACCCTAGTCTCTTCCATTTTAAAAGGGTGTGAGCCTCCAACCAAAGTTTTCTTCTAAAAGAGACAAAAAAAAGACATCACGATTTGGTGGCTCTAGCAACGAAGGTGAGGCCTGGGAGGAGGAGTGGTATGTCAGCGCTTCTAGGGTTAAGGTTACCGTTGTGCTTATTATTGCATGAATAAGTTAATTCATCATTCCCGTTACCTCATTATTATTGATTATATTTTATTACTTATAAAGACATAAATAGAAAGATATATCATTAAAAAAAAAAGTTAAGACCAAACATCATGTTTACTTCTAGCATTGGTAGGCTTTCAAGTTATTTATGCCTTGGATGGATTGTAAGCATTAGGGATGGCAACGGTGCGGGACAGGGACAAGTATGTATTTACCATTCCATCCCCAAATGTTTACAGGACAGTTTCAGTGAATCCCCGTTAAATGATTCAGGAATTTTTTCATCTCCATTCCCTCCCCATACGGTTTCGGGGAATCCTCATACCTAATAAACTAATAATATTAATTTTTATATATAAGAAAAATTTAATTATAAATATTTTAAAAAATAACCAAAAACATTTAATATTATACTGGTTACATCACAGAGTAACCAGCAAACTGGTTACAGATTAATATGTAAGCAGTTTGCTGGTTACTCTTTAATCTGTAACCAGCAATTGCTGGTTACAGACTGGTTACATATTAATCTGTAACCAATTTGTTGGTTACAGATAATGTAACCAACAACAATCGTTGGTTATATTACCACTGTACATATTGTTTTTTATATAAAAAGTTACTAATTTATTATGATACGTTGATATAAAAATAATGGTTAGAAATTAAAATTAATAATTTTATTCAGGGATCTCTATATGAATTTACACGGATCCTACCAAAAAAAAAAAAATTACACAGTAACAGGCGGGAATCCTCACGGGGCGGATATAGCGATCTCTTTCCCCATCCCCATTTAGGTTTCAGGGAAAAGAATTCTCTATCCCTATTCCCATCCTTAATTTTTACGGTTATTTTCCATCCTCGTCAGTTTAGATACCTGCGGTCTTCGGATAATCCCCTCTCTATTGCCACCCCTAAGAAGCATTATTGCTCCTCGTGTAAGTTGCATGATTCTCATAAATTTTTTGACACCCTTCAAAACATTAATGTAATTAATACTCATGCCTTAAGGCTCGTTTCATTTTAATTTTGATAAGATAGTATAGGATAGGAGTGAATTAAAAAAAAAAAAAAACAAGAAGAAATATAGGAAAGAATATAAGTATAATGTGAGTTTGTGGTGTCCACGTCTTCCTTCCTACTCTTTATTTCTTTAGTACATTAAGCTAACTCTCTTTTCTTTTTAGGGAAATTTGATTTTAAGAAAACATATAAGCATCACTTTTATTTTGTCTATTTGATATATGACATTTGGGCCCCAAATATTCTTACAATACTTTTCTCCATTCAACTCACACAATGTAAACTCGACGCGTGTCTTATTTATAACTTATACATATTTAATCCTCTAATCATTTTAATTTTAAACTCTTTGATTAATTATTTCTGAAAATATTAATTTCTTACCATACTTTTCCATTGCATATATAAATTGGATTATCCAATACAAGATTTAATATATTAAATGGCTTTTAAAGATCAAGAAATTAACGTGTTAAAAAATAATCAATTAAAGAATTAACTTATCGATTTAAAAATTACAGACTTAATTAGGAAAAATTGAATTAATCATGGATTCAAAATATACATTTTGACTTATTTTAACCACTTTTTATCTATTATTATTATTATTCTCATGTAGTTATATGCATGTCGAATTTATGGTGATCGAATCCATTAGATCCATCATGGTCAGCTAGAGAGCTTATATAACTATAATTAGCATTCAAAATTAATGTATAAAGTATTTATTCATTTTTAATTAGAAGCTAGAGCTATGATCTTTGCAGATCCCCCGCCCAAGAACATCCGCAACTGGAGGATTGCTGATGTGGTGGACTCTGAAGGGGATTGGATTTGGCCTAAATTCGAGTCTTTTTTGAGCCTGGATACCCTCCTCAAAATCAGGGGTGTTAAGATCAGTACGCTTGAGGAGGACAAGGATAGGCATCGCTGGGCACTAACAAATAATGGTGCTTACTCATGCAAATCGGCGTTTGAAGCCCTTTCTTTCAATAGTGCCGACCCTCCCTCGGATTCTTGGAAAGCCATTTGGGCTTTAAAAATTCCTTACCGAATAAGGAGCTTCCTTTGGCTAGGAATTAAGGATAGGTTGCTTACGAATGTGGATAGGCATAGACGCCATTTGACTGACTCTGGAGCTTGCAGTAGATGCAGAGGCCGAGTGGAAACCCTTTGCCATGCCCTTAGAGACTGTCCTAAAAGTAAGGAGGTTTGGCAGAAAGTTCTCCCGCCCCACTTTCTCCTTTCCTTATTTGCCCACTCTGAAAATGACTGGTTTTCTAATGGGGTTAATGGGAACCTTTTGGCTAACATGGAGCAAGGAGACATCTTTTTTGCTATTGTCTGTCACCATCTTTGGAAATGGAGGAACGAGGAGATTTTTGGTACAAAGACTGTTTTTATCCAAAACTTACCCGAGTTCTTCTCCAAAAAGGTCCTTACTATTTCAGACAGCTTCAAAGGGGACCCCTTTACCAAAGCTACCCTGAATAAAGAGGTTCACCTTGTTGGTTGGTGTAAGCTAAATGAGGGGGTGGTTAAGTTGAACACAGATGGTTCCTGCCTCAACAATGGTAGAATCGCTGCCGGGGGTATTCTCAGAGATGCTGGGGGCGCCTGGGTGTCTGGGTTTACCCACAACCTGGGTATGAGATCTTCCTTTTCCGCGGAGCTTTGGGGTATTCTGTCTGGAGTTAATCTTGCCAAGAATCTGGGTATTAAAAAGCTTGCTGTTGAGTCTGATAATAAAGAGGCTATTAGCATGATCTCCAATAATCATGCTATTTGTCTGAGTAGTTAGAACCTTATCAAAGCGATCAGAAGGCTTGGTTCTTCCTTTGAGTCCTTAGAGTTCAGCCACATCTTCAGAGAGCAGAATCGGATCGCTGATCGCTTGGCTGCTGCAGGGCATGAGGGTTGTTTAGGTGTTTCCACCCTAGCTAGTCCTCCTCTCTATCTTTCATCTCTCCTCTTAGAGGATTTAGTTGGGATTAGCTTTCCTAGGCTGATCCCAGGTTAGCTTGGTTTTTTGTTTTTCTTTTCCTGTTTCTACCAAAAAAAAAAAAACTGAACATTTCAACTAGATTGACATCTTTAGAATACCGGCTCAAATTTTATTAAACTAACAAAAAAGAATACAAAAGAAAAAAAGAAAAGAATATAAAGAATTTTCTAAAATGGAAAATTTCCTTTTCGGATAAATCATCTGAAATAAAAAGAATTGCAAAAATACGGATGAGAAACCCACCAGTAAAGAAAATTGTGTTGTTGCCCATTACGAGCTAAAGCATCTGCCACTCTATTTTCTTCTCGTTTGTTTGTGATGTTTATTTACTATCTATAATTTTAATTATGTTAAAAAATATTTTAATATCATAAATTAAAATATTCAACTTAAAAATTTAAATGGAGTATTATTGTAATAATATTCCAAAATCTTGTATAATTCTCTAAATATATTTATATAATCACTTCTCATAACAATAAATTAGAATTATTTTATATGTTAAAAAACTTTAATACCTTTAAATTCAGATTAAATTTAAGGAATGAATAAAATGTGAAGTGGAATGGAGCATGATTTATAAGATTGAGGACCCATAATGTAACGACCCGGTCCGGAGTGGGTGGCGCCGGGGTAAGAAGGCCTGAGCAAGGAGCGGCCCTAAGGGATGGCGATGGGGGCAGGAATGAACTGAATCCCACATCGGAAATGGAGAGGGAGTGATTGGGGCTTATTAGTAGGATGTGAATCCAATACATGCAGACGCGTTTTAAAGCCGTGAGGCCTAATGTGTTGGAATTAGGCCAGAGCGGACAATATCTATATGGTATTGGACCAGTGTGTTACAATTGGTACCACGTACGATGTGTGGTTCGGGGACGAACCAGGCGGAAGCTGGTGGGCCTGTAACGACCCGGTCCGGAGTGGGTGGCGCCGGGGTAAGAAGGCCTGAGCAAGGAGCGGCCCTAAGGGATGGCGATGGGGGCAGGAATGAACTGAATCCCACATCGGAAATGGAGAGGGAGTGATTGGGGCTTATTAGTAGGATGTGAATCCAATACATGCAGACGCGTTTTAAAACCGTGAGGCCTAATGTGTTGGAATTAGGCCAGAGCGGACAATATCTACATGGTATTGGACCAGGGTGTTACACATAAAATTAAAACTCAAAACTTTGGCATTTACTTTGTGTTTGCTTTTGTCTTTAAAGGGTGTTATGTTGCCCACTTTCTTTTCAATTCTTTTGTTTTCATCTAAACCCACATCACATGAGATTGCTAATATTCCTTTTCTACTCAATACCATTCTGCCACTTTCTGTACTTTTACATGAGTTATTATTATTATTATTATTATTATTATTATTATTATTAAACGTTTACCAAACAATGTAATTTAAAATCTCATTAACCAAAAAAAGTTTCTTTATAATGTTAGAAGATGTGAAATTAGAATATTGGAAGTTAAAGGAAGCTTAAAATCGTATTAGTTAAACGTTAAATTTAACTAATTTGGTTGCAGATGTCAGAAATTGATATAAAATATATGATTGAACCTTAACTATCAGCTTGAGTTGTTAGTTCAATTGGTTCTTTGACAGTAGAGAATAAATCTGTTATGCCATGATATTAAATTTGTAGCTTATTTTGCTTGTAAGTGTTTTATTTTTTAACTGGAAAGAGAAGATGAAATGAAATGGTAAATGGATGGGTTGTGTTGTGGTGAAATGATTCCAAGAAGAATATTGTGAATGTGTGGTCAGGTCTGTGATGTGAGTATGGTGATATGTCACATCGTTACAACAATTTCACCCATATTCATACAATTCATCAGCTAGATTGTAATTCTGATTTCATATCATTAAAGTGATCAAATACAACCAAGTTGGGTTGAGTGGATAAGGATCTTAAGATCACTTAAGTTACAAATATCGAGTTTGAGTTCTAATATACACAAAACGCTTTAATTGGAAGAGAATCCACGCAAAAAATGCCTCGTAAGTCTCAAACCGAAAAATCGAATAAACTATTTGAAAAAATATCAAATACACTTTGGTATTAACAATTGTTATCTACCTTTTCCGCACTTGCTAAGCTTGACAAAACAAAAACTAGGAAAACATAAACGTATTTAGGAGCAAAATAATTGACAAAACGTCACCGATTTCACCAAACTCTGACATGGATCTAAAACTTTGAGGAAAAGATGAACACCTCCGTAGCTCATTAGATTTACGGGATTGCAAAAGAAAAGACTCAGATCCGAAAGTTCAGAATGGTTCTAATGTTGAAGATTGGATTATAACTACTTTTTTGTGAACTTGGAATTTCGAGAAATATATGATTTATCTGTTACTGTTTATGTTAGTTGTACCTTTAAGGGCCTTTTATGCTTTTTATAGTCATTTTAGTGTTCTATTGGATCATATATTAGATATAAGCTATATTATGTAAAGTTTTTATATCCTACTGTTTTCATATTGTACTCTCAATCTTTTCATTTAATGAAATATTTGCATCATTATAAAAAAACAATAGGCACGTGATATGTAGAAATGGTAATATCATAACATATTTTAAGAAATTAAAAAAACAAACAGAAAAAAAACATTATGTAGATACTTAATATAAGGAGTGAGAATTTGAGGAGAGAGAATAAAAAATCAGTTCCAACTGCTTTTTAGTGGCTCCTCAAATCACTAAGGGCATTTTCATCCTCTCTATTGATAGAGAGCTTCTCTCCACCTCTTAGTGTCTCCTAACTTCATTTTTTATTAATAATTTATTATTGATGAGTCTCTCTCCTCACACTATTGGTAATGTAACAATAAATAATAATCTTAATAATAAAATAATGAATAAGGAGTGAATATAAAGAATATGGTTGGAGATGATATATCTTAGCAATTCTTAAATCACTAAGAGTCAATTATTTATATTTTTTTAGAGAGTTTACTACGAGTCTTTTGGAGATGCTCTTACCCAATAAGGGTAAGAGCATCTCCAACATGCTCTTAAATTGACTCTTAAGTTAAAATTTGAGGAGGGAGAGTTAAAAATCAACTCCAACAGCCTCTTAGTGGCTCCTGAAATCACTAAGAGTCTCTCTATCCTCTCTATTAATAGAGAGCCTCTCTCCATCTCTCAGTGTCTCCTTATTTTATTTTTTTATTGATTTGTGTCTCTTCTTTCACTATTGGTTCATATAACAATACTTAATAATTTTAACAATAAAATAATAAATAGAGAGTGAATATAAGGAGTATTGTTGGAGATGATATGTCTTAGTAACTCTTAAATCACTAAGAGTCAATTATTTATATTATTTTTAGAGAGTGAACTAAGAGTCTCTTGGAGATGCTCTAAAGTATTATATACGAAATTGTGAGTGAATTTACAATATATATATATATCAGTATTTAAAAAAAAAAGATAATTAGTACCTTTTTAAACATTATTGTGCCTTGTAAAAAAAACATCATTGTGCACTACGGGTGTACGTGGTCGGTTAACCAGTCCATTAAAGTTAATTCGGTCGGTTAACCATTTAATCGGTTTTTAAAAAATACTAACCATACACTAGTCCATTAAATTCGGTTAACCACTAATCGGTTAACCAATTATTTCGGTCGGTTAACCTTTTATTTCGGTTTCTAACCATTAGTAAATAAAAATAAAAATAATAAAAGATTTCTAATTTTTATTGTGAGAGAAACGGCAGGTCAATGGCGAGTTGAATTTTGATCCCACAATTTTGATTCCGTTAAATTTTTTAGTCCCTATATCAAATCTTCGTTTAAAAATATGTTAAAGAACAATTAAACGGATAAAAAAAAGGCAAAATGTCCCTAATAAAACTTCTGGCTATAAAGTTTTAGAAAACAAGTGATAAAATTTTATCATTGTTTCTTCATTCAGAAACATAAAAGAAAAAAAGCTGCATAAACTGAATTTAGAGAGACAATAACAAATTAACTGAGAGTTATTTACATATTTTCATCTCATTTAATGTTAATATTTGATAGGACTAAACCATCAAAAGTGAAAAAATTTAGAGACCTTATAATTAAATAGTGTATTGTCTAATGAGTTATGAAAAACTATAGGGACTAAATAATTGTTTATCCATATATATAATTTTTTTTTATATTTTTTAATATTTAATTGAGATTCGGTCGGTTTCGGTTAACAACGGTTTTTGGAATAAAGAAACCGTAACCGTAACCATTAACCATTATTTTTAAAATTAAAAACCATACACTAGTCCATCGATTTAGGTTAACCTTATTTTCGGTTTGGTTTCGGTTTGGTTTTCCGGATTTTTGTGTGCACCCCTAACTGTGCACTGTGCTAAAATGAAAACAATTGAGTCCAATCATTAAAAAAATTAATACTTTATATAATAGTTATAAAATATATAACAAAATATTTTAACTATATAGATAATAATATCTGTTAGGCGAATTCTGCAAGTGCACGGTTTCGCTTGTAGTAATAAAAGATATCGATCTCACAAAGAACACAATTGATACTTAATTTATATTGTTTCTTTATTCGTTTTCTCGAGTTTATAGAAAATCATTAATTGAGTGATTGATTTAATCTAACTTATTTAATCTAAACTAATCCTATTATTCGTTTCATGCATAGCTCTGATACAAGTTGATAAGAACTAAACAGAATGAACAATTATTAATACTGTCAATCTTCTGCAGTCATACTGAAGAATCACTCTTAATCCAATCTCTCGATCTAGGATTAAGAAACATAAGTTTACTTAGATTAATAATACTAACTCCTCGACCTATCATAGTGAATTATGATTTTTAAACTAAGAAACCAAGTTTAGATATACAATATGATTATCATTTCATAAACTGAATCTCTTCTAGATTTATGAACTGATAGTTATTCCTATGTTTTGCTTATATGAATTTCCCTATAATAGACATAAAACAATAAAGAATAAAACATCGAACATAGAATAATTTGCATTCGATTGATTGTTGTGTGGTGAAAATGTATTAACAATATTGAACATGAATTGAAGATAAAGAATACAGGAAAAAGACTGTAACAAAGAACAATATAGGGGTTGTCAATCCTTTTACTTATCCTTGTAAGGTTTGTCAAGCCTCGGGGTTGTCTTCTCTTTTGTATCTTCTTCTTGCATCTTGAGAAAGCTTATCTCTCGGCCCCACTTCTTTCTGTGCATTGAACTGAATCTCTAAGTAAGATACTTCAATATCTCAGACTCAGAGTTGTGTTTCTGAGTCTGAAATATCTCAGGAATCTCTGTCTTGTGCATATATATCTTTATATATCACACTCTCCCTACATATTAAACCCTCTATGATTGATGTAGAACTCTCTTTATATAAATGTAGAAAAGTCGTGTCCCTTGGATGGCATCCTTCCATAGAGGTGTGATGAACAGATGTGGCTAACGGTGAAGAGATATATTGATTCAGGTGAAAGGATGTGCTTCCCAGATGAAGAATCATGTCTTTATGTTGAAGAAATGTCTGTCACGAACGAGACAGGAGTGTCACGTTCGTGACATGAAGAACATATTTTGTGCAGGAAAAGTGTCTGTCACGATCGCGACACATGTCACAATCGCGATAGGTATAATTTTCTGAGTTCTCTTCTTTTGCTCTTTATTTGCCCGTCTTGTGCTTGTTTTATGCCGATATTCCTTCATATTGAGTTTTCATCCGTTTTTAACCTGTTTCTGCTCAAATCATAAATAAACAAGTGAAATCTTTCCAAAGCATTAATTAAACTAAGCTAAATGCATGAATATAGACGTGAAAATGCATACGAAAATAGGTATATTTTAGACCTATCAATATCTTAATATAATTTCAAATCAATGGAAATTTTTTATTTTAAAAGTGATATTCTTTTAACTTTTTTTTAACAAAACCATTAATCAAATTTTCATATTCTACTCTCGGCAAGAGATCATATCTCTTGTGACATTGTAGATCGCAAATAGGACTTCAATATCTTCAATTTTGAAAAACTCATTTCTTACAACGTCATATGAATAATCAATAAAATTCTATATGCAATAATTATATTAGGAAAACAATCTAAGTCTTTTAAAAATATCAAAACATCAATAGGTCCCTTTATATCTCTAGGTAAAAGTTCTCTAAGTAATTTCAACTCCACAAACAATTCATTCCCATCAATACCAGACTCTTCATTACATTTAATTAGATATTGTATAATAATAATAAAAATTGAGCTCATTAAGACTTTAGAGAATTCTTTGATAAGTTAACATTCACTTAATTTTTAAATAATAAAAATAATTTATTTAGATATTGTACAATAATAGTAATAAAAATATTGGGCCTCCTTAAATTTAGGACCATATGCAGGGGAACTGTAACGCTCGCAAAATAATTATATAGATAATTATTATATTTACTCATGTAAATCTATTAAAATAGAATCCTAAGATAATTAATATGGTGGTATTATAAGGTCAAAATTTATTTAAGGTTGTGATAAGAATTTTTTATAGTGATTTTAAGAAAGTTGTAATGTTATATTATAACTAAGAGACTTTATTTTATAGTATTGACAATTTTTAAAATCTAGGATAAAAATGAATTTTTTGTTCTAATAAAATCGAAGTCCTTTCTTAATATAATTTAATAAATATTATTTCATTAGGTTGTGGACTCTATTTATTAATTTAGTATATATATATACATATTAAGTTAAGGAGGAAGGGAAAAAAACAGAAAAGAAAAACCCTAGCTATTTGTCTTGTTGAGGGAGCTGCCGTTTTTCTATGGTTTTGAAGAGTTAAAGAAAAAAACACTTTATATTCCAGTTTACAACTATTTTAATAGCGATAATGATTAAGCAGGTCGTGAGTCGGGAATCGCGTATTCATTAACCTATCATCTGAGATAGAGGTAAGTGGTTAGTTATATACGTAGCTCTTTGTTTGTTTGTTTGTATGGCTATTGTAATTGATTGATATGATTGTAATGAATGTGAGTAGTTAATTAAATATACGATTACTCTGATTGTGTGTTTGTTGTTATACTGACTAATTGATATAAATTGTGTAATTGGTTTGATCTATGTGTTTGACATGTCTATACGATACGTTAATGATGATCATGTTGGTAGGAAAATATTTGAGGATGACATTGGCGATGATGGCATGAGAATGAGAAATATATATATGGTAAATGTAAATTGGATTCTAGAAAATGTCAGAGATATGAGAATAAAAGCTTAAACTAGGACAGTATATTCAATGGTTGCAATTGAAATGAGAAAAAGAAATATTGTGATCACGTGAAATATAAACACCGGGTATTTGTTACGACAGGGTGTTAAGGTACCGGGTATTTGTTACGATAGGGTACCTAGAAGACGGGATACCGGGTATTTGTTACGACAGGGTATCCCAGGATATGATTTTATTGGCCAAGCAACCATTGGGTATTACTAGACTAGAGTAAGCAGGGCCCTTGAATAAATTAATAGTAGTTCATTAAGTATTGGATGTTCTGCTTGAAAACTAATAAATATTAAATGCATGTAAACTTAATTGTATGCGCGTGTGGTTGTACTATGTATATAGTTAGCTATCTTACTGAGCCCCCAAGCTCACCCCACTCTCCACCAGTTTGCTTTTCAGGTTAATTTCATTAAATGCTTAGAGATGCTCGTTTGGATCGGCCAGTATGTGGAGTCGCCAGTCCTTAAGTGTTTGCTTTTATTTCATAAATGATATTATTCGGTTTGTGCGCATATATTTGAGGATATACTGAATAAAATTTTATTATTGCTTATATATTTATGGTTTGTAAAAAGGGGTGTTACATTTAATGGTATCAGAGCGTCAGTTTTACGTTCCAATGGGTAGAGTATAAGGAGTTAGGATACATACTGGTCGGGCGTTTAGTGAGAATAAAACCTTATGCGTTTTGTTTTATAATAAATCACTTTATTAACAACTAGAAAAGGAGTTTATATAATAATGAAAGATGAAAAAAAATACCCTAATTCTCAGCATATTAAATTTTTGACCTTGTTGATATTCATGTTCATAAGGACTCAAAATCATTTGAATTTCATAGTATAGCATGTTTTATATTTATCCTTATGTTATTAAGTTTTAATTTTGCTAATATTTTTTTTTGGACAACCTGACATGGTAAAAAAATAATAATAATAATTTGAGTCTTCACTATGTTATGTTCTTCTCATCAGCTTGTATCCTTTCTTGATGATAGTGTGTTTGATCAACCTCTATTCTACATACGGATTAATTCCTCTCATACTCATACTGATATGATCATGTTTATCTTTACTTGACGGTTTATCATAATTAATATTTGTTTTAATTTGATTTTGTTACTTCTCATACCATAAACTACACAATTGTTATTATCTCAATGTCATAATGGTCGTAAAATTTCTTAAACCGTCAGTACTTGATGATATCCTTTCAATTCAGTGCAACATTTCCCAACTGACATAAACACCACTCTTTTCATATTCTTAGTTCGGAATACCCAGCATTTGATAGTTATTCTGATCAATTCATTTGGAAAATAGTATATAG
This sequence comes from Euphorbia lathyris, assembly GCF_963576675.1. Classification (NCBI taxonomy): domain Eukaryota; kingdom Viridiplantae; phylum Streptophyta; class Magnoliopsida; order Malpighiales; family Euphorbiaceae; genus Euphorbia; species Euphorbia lathyris. The sequence continues at coordinate 21,863,220 of NC_088910.1, read as the reverse complement.
GTGTTCTGTGTCTGTTGTGTATCTACTAATTCTCTCAGCTATGTTTTCTTTGTTTTATACAGTCCATTGCCATCTGAGCCTCACTATATAACCACGACACTTTCTTTTTTCTTCTATAGTTCTATGTTAAGCCTTTTCTGATATGTAGATGTTATCATCTATGCTTGAAAATTCTACTGTAGGTCGATATTAGTTGTTGATAACTTTCATCTTCTATTAGTTTGCATTGCATATCAGTCCTGATATTTCATAAGTGAAATTTAAGGCTTAAAGCTTGAGATATTGAGTATATTGTCCTATGCAGATTCATATATTATGTTTTATCATGTTTTATTTTTTTTTATCGTATATGATTAAAATATCTCTTAGTTCTTATATATTAACACTTGAACTTCATGCATTTGTGACATGACTCAATATGGATTAACTATATCTAGTACTTCTCAATTTTCTATTTTTTTTAACTATGTTTCTAAACATTTACTATCTATATCTGTTATGAGTTAGCTCAGTTTTTCAGTTTTCAGTTTTTCAAGTGATATTTGTTTATTATTTGTACTAAGATTGCCCTTATTATCAAGCTATGCTAATAAGAATACTTTGTATAATTTTCAATTGTCAAAAAGTGTTGAGTGATATATTGGCGTGAATTGACTTCCCTCGTGTTTTGTTAATTGATGCACGTCATTTACCTACAAACGGGATCTAGGATGACTAGCAATACCGGTAGATTATTGTTATTTTTTTTTCTACGTTTCTTATGGATGATTCATATACCAAGTTCAATAACCTTGCCTAAATAAATTATTTAAATTACAAATAATGTAGCATATTCCGAAAAGAATAATAAGTTGTAGTTTATACTTAATTAGATTTGTGGCACCTAGTAGGTTGACTTTGAGATCCTATGCTAATTGATTACAGATGTATAATTAGATTCTTTCAGCTTAATGGTTGGTCTATTTAATCATTTAGTTATCAATCAATAAAATATTTTTAGTTATTTTCCATGTGGTCTTTTTTTTTAAAACCGATGTGATGGTTATAACATCCTTAAACTTATGCATAGATTAATGATTGTTTGGTGATAATAGTTTTTTCTTATGCCAATTTGTGAAGAGTAGAAGGTTAATTTTTAGAAAAAGGGTGATAACCAAATAGTTTTGTGAGCTTAAACATGACCATGTGCTTTTAAGAACCTTTTATCCTCATTGGGATAGTTCAATGACCAAAATATTGATTAGTTTATATTCATTTACTATCCATTTTACTTATATGGTTTTGATTACGCCGATTTTGGTTAGCAGTTGTATGTCAATGGGGAAATTAACTTAAGCTTAAATTTTCAGTTTTTTTTCTTCTCTAAATCGATATGTGTTATTGAATTAAATTGTTACTTACAGTATTTGAAAAGACTACGTCTTAGTGTCATATTTGTATAATTTTTTTCTCTCTCGTGTTATTATTGGATAAATCTCAATAAAAATCTTTTTCAACGGTTTGTTTATCTCTTTTGATTTTTAATTCTTTTTAATAAAACAATTGTGTTAGAGGGATTCATTCAAAGAGAAATTGGATATAAAAATTCGTGCATTCTTTTCTTTATATAATTATTTCCTTTAATAACTAAATTAAAAACTATTTCAAATTATTTTTGTTATATAAATTTGATTTCGGATGACAGTGGAATAGTTGGTATTATAGTTCTATTTTTAGTTTTATTCTAAATCATTGTTGATTTTTTTTTCTCAATAATATTTCGTTTATTCAAGTATTTTGTTTTAATTATTTCCACATCTCTTCGATATTTTTGGTATATAAATTTCGGGGACGAAATTCTTTTTAGAGGGGAAGAACTGTAACGCCCGCAAAATAATTATATAGATAATTATTATATTTACTCATGTAAATCTATTAAAATAGAATCCTAAGATAATTAATATGGTGGTATTATAAGGTCAAAATTTATTTAAGGTTGTGATAAGAATTTTTTATAGTGATTTTAAGAAAGTTGTAATGTTATATTATAACTAAGAGACTTTATTTTATAGTATTGACAATTTTTAAAATCTAGGATAAAAATGAATTTTTTGTTCTAATAAAATCGAAGTCCTTTCTTAATATAATTTAATAAATATTATTTCATTAGGTTGTGGACTCTATTTATTAATTTAGTATATATATATACATATTAAGTTAAGGAGGAAGGGAAAAAAACAGAAAAGAAAAACCCTAGCTATTTGTCTTGTTGAGGGAGCTGCCGTTTTTCTATGGTTTTGAAGAGTTAAAGAAAAAAACACTTTATATTCCAGTTTACAACTATTTTAATAGCGATAATGATTAAGCAGGTCGTGAGTCGGGAATCGCGTATTCATTAACCTATCATCTGAGATAGAGGTAAGTGGTTAGTTATATACGTAGCTCTTTGTTTGTTTGTTTGTATGGCTATTGTAATTGATTGATATGATTGTAATGAATGTGAGTAGTTAATTAAATATACGATTACTCTGATTGTGTGTTTGTTGTTATACTGACTAATTGATATAAATTGTGTAATTGGTTTGATCTATGTGTTTGACATGTCTATACGATACGTTAATGATGATCATGTTGGTAGGAAAATATTTGAGGATGACATTGGCGATGATGGCATGAGAATGAGAAATATATATATGGTAAATGTAAATTGGATTCTAGAAAATGTCAGAGATATGAGAATAAAAGCTTAAACTAGGACAGTATATTCAATGGTTGCAATTGAAATGAGAAAAAGAAATATTGTGATCACGTGAAATATAAACACCGGGTATTTGTTACGACAGGGTGTTAAGGTACCGGGTATTTGTTACGATAGGGTACCTAGAAGACGGGATACCGGGTATTTGTTACGACAGGGTATCCCAGGATATGATTTTATTGGCCAAGCAACCATTGGGTATTACTAGACTAGAGTAAGCAGGGCCCTTGAATAAATTAATAGTAGTTCATTAAGTATTGGATGTTCTGCTTGAAAACTAATAAATATTAAATGCATGTAAACTTAATTGTATGCGCGTGTGGTTGTACTATGTATATAGTTAGCTATCTTACTGAGCCCCCCAAGCTCACCCCACTCTCCACCAGTTTGCTTTTCAGGTTAATTTCATTAAATGCTTAGAGATGCTCGTTTGGATCGGCCAGTATGTGGAGTCGCCAGTCCTTAAGTGTTTGCTTTTATTTCATAAATGATATTATTCGGTTTGTGCGCATATATTTGAGGATATACTAAATAAAATTTTATTATTGCTTATATATTTATGGTTTGTAAAAAGGGGTGTTACATGAACTGTTTGTGCTCCCTCCTCCTACACGGTCGATGATAATCTTTAGTCCGATTCAGATTTCGTTTTAACTTTGCTAGTAGTCAATTGACTTACATTGGGATGGGCTATCTGAATACTTTGTGATACTAAATTTAATATCCAATCATAGTGAGAAAGTCAAAGAATGTCATAATAAAAAGATACAAAGTAATCATTACTTATTAATAACCTTTCAATCATATGAAAGTACTATTTTACCCATAATCTTGGCAATGGAGTGGTTTTAGTTTTGGACCTTTGGAGATGAGATGGACTTCATATTGAATTTTGTTTGAAACAAATGCCTCCTCTCTTAGTTTGAATATTGATGTGAAAGAGAGTTGATTACTTTGTATTTTCATTTATCACAAGACTTAATTGTTGTTAATCGAGGCTCTTGTAATCGTTGGTGTAGAAATTAATGGTTATCCACAGTTGTGAAAAGGTACATAGACTTATGTTGAGTTACAGAAACCCTTTCACATTCAAGAGAACTCGTGTATAAAGCATTAGAACAACACCTCTTTTTCGTGTATTCAAATCAAAAGAGAGAGAACTTTTTCATATTCAGGTTAGTCTTTTATTCCATAGTTGTTCCTTTTATATTTATTTCTTTCAACTACTTTGGTTGTACATTCATTTGGTTTTTGCCTTTAAAGATTTGAAATTTTGTTTTCTCGTTTCCATTTCCGTGGAATGCCCAAACTTTTTTTAACATTTCCTAGACTGGCGATTCTAATGAGGAGTATAGAAATTCCTCAGTTGAAAAATCAGAGAAGCTTGAGTTTGTTATGCGATATACATGGACCGTTTTCCAACTATGGTTTGATAGAAAATAGGATTTTTTTTTTGTTTCTCGAGCTTTTTAATGATGGTAATGTCAATTTGAGTATTTTATAGGAGGAAACAAAGAGAACTATGGCATAAGAAGACACCCTGAAGTGCTCTGGGTAACAGATTCTAGCATCAGTGTCGCCCTACACCTTCTAAGATATATCACCCGGTTGGCGAAGTTTCCATCATACTTACCCCTAGAGACGCAGCCTTGATAGCCATAGTGTATAGAATCGGAGGAGCCTATGTATTGGAGGCGCATACACTTGAGATTTGAGAAAACAGTAGAATGGGACACAATGTTTTTATGCTTTATAGAGCAGATATCATGTGTGGCTTTTGAGTTCCCTTCATGCCATTTTTCTGAGAACTCTTGCGAGATCTCAACTTGGCTCTATGCCAAAATAGGGCCCACAAGATGATATCATATAGTGGCTATGTACCAATTCTTCTGCTAAGGAGGATCTAGGCTTACTACCTCTTTACTTAGTAAATTTTCACACTTAGTCAAAATAAAAACTCTAGCCATGTGAGTTGGAAGATTCATAGTTTTTCTTTTCTTTCAAAACCCAACAATAAAATCTTTGCGTGGAGAAATAAATTAGTCACTGTAAGAACGAAAACTTTTTCCCATTTCCGACGAATTTAAGTCCTTCACCTCTAAATATAAGTACACATATGCTGGGAAGGGCTTCATTTGATACTGAATAAGATATACGGCGATGGTTGTTGGACAACGTGAGGATCCCTCGCCCTCATAAACAATTAATGTGTCATATGGTGAAAGCATTTATGAGTGGATTTCAACAAATATAGAAAGGATGAAGATTTCCAAGAGTAAGCAACTTAAATCGAGAGCATGCAAAGAATCACTACTAGAAAAATCATGATTTCTGACGGAAAAATCTGTCATAAATCGGTCAATTTTCGTTATAGAACGGATTTACAGACGGAATGGTGATGGAACGGAAACGTGGAAAAAATGGCCCGGGCAAAATTCACTGACGTTTTTCCTGAAGGAATCATCTGACAGAAAACCGTCAGCAGTATAGACAAATATTCTGACGAAATTATACATCAGAATGTCCTGACGTTTCCTAATGACTTTTGTCCGTCAAACTTTTTGATGGAAAATGATAGACGGGTGGAAAACGCCAGAAAGTTTTGTCAAAAGATCCAATTTGGGACGAAAATTCCGTGAAAAAGAACCAAATATAATTAGGCTCATTTCCTGTCGGGAGTTTCATTTACAACGAAATTCCGTCTGAATCTGATTTTTTTTTAAATTTCATAATACATTTAGGCTATATATATAAATCTATTTGAATTTTAGTATATATGTTATTAAAATAGACCCAAAACAATAGAAATAATACAAAATTAATTACATGATATTAGTAATATAAAAAGTTATTAGATCCTTTATAAAAACACGTGCAAAAATGCATCATGCATATACAATTATCAAAATAAGTAGTAGTAATCTAAAAAGTACTTAAATCTTATACAAAATCATGTCCAAAAATGCACAACGCATACCAAAAACCATTTGATGATGCCCCTTCAAGACTCGTAACCACCCGGACCTGTAAAAAAATGAATTCATTGAAAAGTGGTACAGAAAAAATGCAAACCAAGAACAAGAGTAAGACGAAATATAAACAAACATACAGCAGGGATCAAACAAAACTAAAGCAAGGACCAAATTTTCTATTTCAATTTCAATTGCATGATTATGTTCTGTATGTAAAAACGTCTCACTAAAATAATTGCACATCAACCTCTAGATTTTATACCAATGAAGAACATTTAGCACAACAACTTGGAAATGATGAAACGTCAACTTTTCATCTTTGATGCATTCATGATTTCATAGTTATTGCTGATCATAAGGCATATTTGCACCAATTAATTTCTGCACGAGTTTTCCCTTTATCATCATAGGCAGAATCTCTACCAGCTTTATCATTTTCTACTTCAACATAATAAACATGGCACTTACTATCATCATAATGAATGAAGCTTTGACCCATAACCATCAACTTTTTAAATTCTGAGGTAGGTTAGTGTAATGTTTCTGCTTTAAAGGCTGACTAGTGGTCTCTTATTCTAAGGCATCAATATCCACCTTTCGGTTTATAATTGACCACGTGAGATAATCTCGAAGAGTTTCCGTGCTCTACTGACGGACATCATGGAGATCAATGCTTATTCTTCGAGTTTTCAATACTCCCACAAATTGAGTTACAAATCAATTTTATAAATGTAGAAATGAATCTATATACTCCATAATCAATTCTATATACCATTCATGTGATACTCAAAGCAGAGTGGTCAGAAATGTCATGCACATCACATCATCTTGAGTGTACAAGTTCATCATGCTCATAAATTCTACACAATGTTCATTTGGATCTTCCACACCTGAATATTGAGGCAGACAATGAGTTTTCCGACGCGGTGGAAAAAATTGTCAATGATTGATTGCAAAAGAGAAGTGTGAGAACGTATCTGATAGCCTACCATCCCATCAAGCACTCTATTATCCACAGAACATTGGAAGTGGACCTCCCAATTTTCCCCAGTGAAAGCTTTTTTTAGCCTTGTTGTGAGGACTAACATCATTTACGACTTCTTTATTTTTTCTATGGCGAGCATCTTATTTATGATATCGGTTATCACTAGTGTCACTCTGGACATTACTCATAGGCTTATCTTTTGGCCCTACTTTCACGTGCTCGGGAGAAGGTGTCATGTCTTTGGTTAAAGACGCCATAATTGATTGTTTTCTTGTTATAATTGTAGTCGAGTTTCAGCTATTTGAGCTTGAGTTTCTTGTAACTTCTCTAACATTGTGAGGAGCACCACATTAGGATCTAAGGTGGATTTTGATCTTTATTGGTTTTCTCTAGTATGTTGTCCTCAAGATTCTGAATTTCGACCAGAATCCTCAGACAATTTTCCATCCATGTTGTTGAAAAAAATGTTCCAAGCTATAAAATGATAAAGAAAAGGTCCCCAGTAGGATCCACGCTCACCGAACCAAATATTTAGTCCGATTTAAGTTCCGTATTGACTTCACTAATTGTCTGTTGACCTGTGTTGGGATGGCCTCCCTCGCTACACTCTTAGGTCAAAGTTAGTAACAAGTCAAAGTGAAAAAGTGGAAATATGTCATAAGAGCATCCACAATGGTTGGTAACAAACATTGTGACTTAAGGGAGAGAAGTAACAAGGTTTAGTAACAATCCATTAGAGAGAAAAGTTTTTTAAGGTTTTAAAGTGTAAAATAAAAATTATTAATTATAAATAGATATTAAATCAGTAAATTATCGGGGACTGGGCAGCATTTTTGCCAACTTTGGCAACCTAAAAAAGCAGCCACAATTGGCGCTATACTCACCAGATATGGCGCGTGTAAGCCACGCGCCAAATCTGGCGCTTATAACGCCATGCGTGGCTGTCAAAGCTTTTATTTTTTGGATTTTAGGGATATACATTTCTTTGTTACTAAAATCTGTAACAAACCAAATTTTATTACAACTGTTTTAGTGGTTGGTCATAACTCCACCTAGGATTATAACAACAAAAAACCATCCATTAGAGTTGGTCTTATAATGCAAATTTATGGTCTAATATTTTCTCAAAAATGTTTAATACATGTGAATTTGGTAAAAAAAACATTAGTTTTTTTAATTTATAAAGGGTTTTAACCCTTTCTCAAAAAATAAAAGGGTTAAGGTGCAAAAATACCCCTAACGTTTTGGGCCAGGACTAATTTTTCCCCTAACGTCTAAAATGGTGCAATTTTACCCCTAACGTTTGTAACCAAAAGCAATTTTACCTCTAACGTTGATAATTTGGATCAATTTCAGACATTATTATAAAACATATACATTTTTGTTTTTTATTTTACATCAATTGCATATCAATTCATTCTAAAGAAAGGATTTCATGTTTTTTGTAATTTAATAATAGAATTGGAGATTAATATTTATAAATTCGGTTATTTTTTTGAATTTTTTTTATCTAATTCGTACAAAAGACAGTATATTTTTTTTTATTTTTTTTCAAATTCCAAACATATGTTTGTGATTTGTTACTGATAAAATGACATGCGTGTGAAGTGTAGATGACAAGATTCATGGCTGAGAATACATTTTGATGAATTATTTATCAAATTGACACAATTTATCAACGTTAGGGGTAAAATTGCTCTTGGTTACAAACGTTAGAGGTAAAATTGCACCATTTTAGACGTTAGGGGTAAAATTGTTCCTGACCCAAAACGTTAGGGGTATTTTTGCACCTTAACCCAAAATAAAATAAAGGGTTTTAACCCAATTTATTTTATTTAAACTTGATTTATTGGTCACTTAAATATATTTATTAATTTATTTACGGTATCTATTAATTTTCTAAACTTGCTTAAAATGATATATATTTCAATTTTGTTCAAATCATTTATAATTATACCAGGTGGATTGAAAAGTTAATTATATTATTTTAAACAAATACATGAAGTTGACGAAATATTCTGTAAATTCGGAGGACCAAATTGTTTGTTTAGAACAAATTTAAAAAGTTCCTAATATATTAAGCTAAAAAATGGGTTAATACACATATTTGTTTCTGGGTTTTCGCGGAAAAGCAGATTTGCCCTTAAATCAAATAAACCCACAAAAATATCCCTGAATTTTCCACAAACCTACAATTATACCCTAATATAACAGAGCTGCTAAACGCTGATGACATCAAACCTTATTGTCTCCAGAAAAATTGGACGACGACAATCAAAATTCATTTGGTTTCTTGTTGTTTTATATTGCTATTGCTTTTGAATTAATTAGGAGGTTTAGACGCTGTTTTATTAGGTTGATTGAGCTTTTATGAAAATGAATTCTGATCAATCTGTTCTTCTAACTTGCTTTTAATCGAAATTGAATATGCATATTTTTTTCTATTTGTGATTGATTGTTTTTTTCTGAAGTTTTTATGGAGACAAGAAGGTTTGATGTGAACGTCGTTTGTTTTAAGGGATATTTTTGTGGGTTTATTTGATTTAAGGGATATTTTTGTTGGTTAATGAAAAATTCAGGGATATTTTTATGGGTTTATTTGATTTAAGGGCAAATCTGTTTTTCTGAGAAAACAAAAGGGCAAATCTGTTTTATGTCTATTATAGGGAAATTCATATAAGCAAAACATAGGAATAACTATCAGTTCATAAATCTAGAAGAGATTCAGTTTATGAAATGATAATCATATTGTATATCTAAACTTGGTTTCTTAGTTTAAAAATCATAATTCACTATGATAGGTCGAGGAGTTAGTATTATTAATCTAAGTAAACTTATGTTTCTTAATCCTAGATCGAGAGATTGGATTAAGAGTGATTCTTCAGTATGACTGCAGAAGATTGACAGTATTAATAATTGTCATTCTGTTTAGTTCTTATCAACTTGTATCAGAGCTATGCATGAAACGAATAATAGGATTAGTTTAGATTAAATAAGTTAGATTAAATCAATCACTCAATTAATGATTTTCTATAAACTCGAGAAAACGAATAAAGAAACAATATAAATTAAGTATCAATTGTGTTCTTTGTGAGATCGATATCTTTTATTACTACAAGCGAAACCGTGCACTTGCAGAATTCGCCTAACAGATATTATTATCTATATAGTTAAAATATTTTGTTATATATTTTATAACTATTATATAAAGTATTAATTTTTTTAATGATTGGACTCAATTGTTTTCATTTTAGCACAGTGCACAGTTAGGGGTGCACACAAAAATCCGGAAAACCAAACCGAAAATAAGGTTAACCTAAATCGATGGACTAGTGTATGGTTTTTAATTTTAAAAATAATGGTTAATGGTTACGGTTATGGTTTCTTTATTCCAAAAACCGCTGTTAATCGAAACCGACCGAATCTCAATTAAATATTAAAAAATATAAAAAAAAATTATATATATGGATAAACAATTATTTAGTCCCTATAGTTTTTCATAACTCATTAGACAATACACTATTTAATTATAAGGTCTCTAAATTTTTTCACTTTTGATGGTTTAGTCCTATCAAATATTAACATTAAATGAGATGAAAATATGTAAATAACTCTCAGTTAATTTGTTATTGTCTCTCTAAATTCAGTTTATGCAGCTTTTTTTCTTTTATGTTTCTGAATGAAGAAACAATGATAAAATTTTATCACTTGTTTTCTAAAACTTTATAGCCAGAAGTTTTATCACTTGTTTTCTAAAACTTTTTTTCTTTTATGTTTCTGAACGAAGATTTAATATAGGGACTAAAAAATTTAACGGAATCAAAACTGTGGGATCAAAATTCAACTCGCCATTGACCTACCGTTTCTCTCACAATAAAAATTAGAAATCTTTTATTATTTTTATTTTTATTTTTATTTACTAATGGTTAGAAACCGAAATAAAAGGTTAACCGACCGAAATAATTGGTTAACCGATTCGTGGTTAACCGAATTTAATGGACTAGCGTATGGTTAGTATTTTTTAAAAACCGATTAAATGGTTAACCGACCGAATTAACTTTAATGGACTGGTTAACCGACCACGTGCACCCGTAGTGCACAATGATGTTTTTTTTACAAGGCACAATAATGTTTAAAAAGGTACTAATTATCTTTTTTTTTTAAATACTGAGATATATATATATTGTAAATTCACTCACAATTTCGTATATAATACTTTAGAGCATCTCCAAGAGACTCTTAGTTCACTCTCTAAAAATAATATAAATAATTGACTCTTAGTGATTTAAGAGTTACTAAGACATATCATCTCCAACAATACTCCTTATATTCACTCTCTATTTATTATTTTATTGTTAAAATTATTAAGTATTGTTATATTAACCAATAGTGAAAGAAGAGACACAAATCAATAAAAAAATAAAATAAGGAGACACTGAGAGATGGAGAGAGGCTCTCTATTAATAGAGAGGATAGAGAGGCTCTTAGTGATTTCAGGAGCCACTAAGAGGCTGTTGGAGTTGATTTTTAACTCTCCCTCCTCAAATTTTAACTTAAGAATCAATTTAAGAGCATGTTGGAGATGCTCTTACCCTTATTGGGTAAGAGCATCTCCAAAAGACTCGTAGTAAACTCTCTAAAAAAATATAAATAATTGACTCTTAGTGATTTAAGAATTGCTAAGATATATCATCTCCAACCATACTCTTTATATTCACTCCTTATTCATTATTTTATTATTAAGATTATTATTTATTGTTACATTACCAATAGTGTGAGGAGAGAGACTCATCAATAATAAATTATTAATAAAAAATGAAGTTAGGAGACACTAAGAGGTGGAGAGAAGCTCTCTATTAATAGAGAGGATGAAAATGCCCTTAGTGATTTGAGGAGCCACTAAAAAGCAGTTGGAACTGATTTTTTATTCTCTCTCCTCAAATTCTCACTCCTTATATTAAGTATCTACATAATGTTCAGTACCATTACCTTACCGTTCAGACTTGGCTTGTGACTTTGTTCCCTCTAATGTTGTTGTGTGTTTTTCGATGGTACTATAGGCTAGGGGTCCTAGTCTCCTCTTACAGTATTATGAGAAGGAATGTTTGCTCCCGGTAGGGAATTCTTTGGGAAAGGCCGTTAAAGTGTATCAAAACATACTAAAGCCACCGGAGGTCATTTTGCCTGTGTTTGTGTTGAGATTGATTTGAAACGGTCCCTTGTTGCTTACTTTTGCTTGAATGGTAAGAAGTATGAGGTGGAATATAAAGGCTTACATGTGGGATGCACTAATTGCGGTTAATATGGTCATTATTAAGGAAACATGTATCTACCGTAATGTTATTCCTAGAATGCCCCCTCCCAATCAAAATGTTAAGACTATAATGCCTTCTTTCGAGGATATCAAGAATTCCAATGAGTCCAATTCAAAGCAAACGCCACATGAGACTGCTAACGGGGAAGCAGATATGGACCATGGATGATGGTTCCAAGACGGAAGTGCACCCCCTAATAGAATCCAACTTTTAGGACTAATCATCCTTATATCACTAGTGTGATTCTTCTAAGACAGTGGACCTGTAATCCTCATTACGGGGAAAGGGCTTGAAGGTTGCAAAACTTTTTATGAATTTTAATAGTACAATTGCTTCTCGCAAAGGTCGATTTGCAGCGAGGAGAAGAAAGGGTGGATCTAACCCCCATGCAACATTTTTGTGGAGCCTCATGACCTGCTCTTATATTAGTGGGTGTAATATTTTTGTAGTACTAGAATATGATATCTCGGAATAGTGCATGGAATTAGACCCCCTAGAAATGGAAAGAAGAATAGGCATCCTTTTACCTTTGGATTAAAATAAAATCAAGAAAAGCAAAGTTGATGTTGATGGTAGTACTCCTTTTATCGGAGGTCGATATGAATGTGAGCAACGTACATACAGAGCATGTATCTTCCTTGATTGTACCTTGATGTCTTATTGTGCTTTCTTTCTTCTTATTGTTTTTCCATTATTTATAACTTTTAATTATTTTGGAGTCGGTGGTAATAAGTTGCATCAGACTCTTTATCACTTGAATCATGTGTATGCTCCTGACTAGGGATGTAAATGGGCGAGGATTACCCATCCCCGATGGGTAGTCCTTGCCCCGTTTTATTATGTGGCGGGGACGGGGACTATATGTGCCCCATTAGTGGGGACGGGGCGAGGATGGAAAAGGGTATCCCCGCCCCACGGGGATCCCCGAATTCGCCCCGTATTGTGCCCCGTGGGGATTCCCAATGGATTACCCGTTTAATCCCAGATAACATATTATTAATCATAGAAAATAAGAAATATGCATAGAAAAACTTGAACCTACGATTAATCTGATCCAAATGTTTTACCTCTATTTCACTCTATATCTATTTGTTCATCATATTCTCTTATTTTCTTTCTTATTTTCTCTATTCTTTTCCTTTATTTCTTTTTTCATATATTCTTTTAAACTTTAAATGGGTAAACGGGGATTCCCACGGGATCGGGGATTCCCCGCAGGGCAGGGACAAAGATGAATTCTGTCCCCGTTTGTTTCACAGGGCGAATATGGGGATTCCCCGTTTAGTCGAGGAATGGGAATGGGAACTCCAATCCCCATCCCGACCCGTTTATATCCCTACTCCTGATATTTTGGTTCTGCTTGAAACGTGCTTTTCCAGGTCATATGGCTAATGATATTTCTCGGAGTTCAAACGTTTCTCATTTTGAATTAATTGAAATGGATGGATTTAGGGGGGTAATTTGGACATTTTAGAATAATAATAAAGTCTAGGTTTCTATTGTTTAAAGAATTTCTAATTCCTTCATGTTCAAGTTACCTGTATAGATGGTTTTTCTTTTTTGGCTTTTTCTTTGAGGTCTCTGCTTATGTTCACCCCCAAATGGTGTAAAAACACCAATTTATGGAGGTTGTGGCTTAATTTATGCAACTTTAGCTATAAAATCATTACAAAGTGCATTGTTAATAGATTGAAGCCTTTCTTTTGCAAAATTTTAGCCTTATTCAGAGTAGCTTTAGCCCAGGGAGACAAATTACAAACAATGTGAATTTATTCATTATTTGAGGTGCAAAAAAGATTTTATGGTTCTTAAGTTATATTATAAGAAAACATATGATCGTATCAATTGGTGCTTTCTCAGGGATGTGATGGAAGTAGTAGGTTTAAATGATCATTAGGTCAATCTTATTATGAACAATATCTCCTATTCAAACATGAAGATGTATCAAATTGAGAAATACTTCCGACTTTTAAACCGTCTATGGCCTTACACAAGGAGATCCTTTTTTCTATGCATATTTTTGTTCTTTTTTTTGAACTATTATGGCATCTTATTGAAGATGCTCTTCGTGCGAAGTCTTGGCATTTGATCTGCTCCTTCCATAATGGTTTGTTGCTTTCTCATTTATGTTTTGCTGATGATATTGTGCTTTTCTCGGAGGCTAGTATTGACTAAGAGGTGATTAAAAGAGTTTTGTACAGATTCTATGAGAGCTCGAGCTAGTGTGTTAGCTGTCTAAATCTCAGATTTTATTCTATCATGATATGAGTGCTACTCTTAGAAGGCATGTATGTAGAGAGATTGTTTTTCATAAAAATAGTGACCTTGGGAAGTACTTCAAGATGTTGTTCCTCCATAAACGAGTGTCTAGAGAAGCTTAAAAATATATTGTTGACCATATCAATGATAAGATCTTCAGTTCACATGCCAATTATCTCTCCCCAGATGGACAGATAAATTTGATTAAACCAGTCACCACTTTATTCCTAGTTATGCGATGCAAACCATTATAACTCTGAGTAGCATTTTGCAGAACCTTTATGCTTATAACCGTAAGTTTCTCTAGGGAGCCTCTAAAGGGATGATGCTTCCGTTGGGATATTATTTGTGGACCAACGTGGGAAGGAGGTCTATGTAGTTAAGTTTCTCATAATTTTAATCTTGTTATGATAGTTGATTTGTCTTCAAAAATTTTAACATCAATATTAATCTTATTAGAGCCTGCTCTCACCGTACTTCATTGCTTCTAAGGCTTTCCAAGTTAGGAGGTTAACGAAACTGTCGGTATCAACCAAGATTCTATGTACATTGAAATTGGAAATAACTAGAGCGATCACTAGGCTTCAGAATGTGGAGTGTCGAGTGGTGGTTGCTAGGTGAAGGCCTCGCTAGTTGCTCCCTTCCTCATCTTTCTAGCTGTAGGAGCCTCATTGCAAGCTACGCTCCTTCATGAATTACCTGAATTTCGCCTTGGTAAGGAGCTCTCTTATTTCCTCCTGCATGGGTGCCATATCCCAAGGTATGTGATCAACATCAACTTGGAGGGCAACCCTAGGGGAGCCCCCTGTTCAATCAGCTTGTCAATCTCTTTCTGGAATTGATCGCAATTCTCTATTGAATGTTCAGAGTGTTGGTCCCTTGTAAGGTTGCAAATATAGTTCCAAGGGGGGGTTAGGAACTATTTTACCTTTTTAAAATAATTTGGGCAGATTTCTTTTCTTTAAGAAAAGTTTATATAACAGCGGCGCTTAGCACTCAGCAAGACACTGGCTTAGTCAACTAGTGACTAGGACAGCTTCGTTGCTTAGGTCAGGAAATAGCACTTAGAGTCTATTCCTGAATCTGCTCGTTGGTAGCGCACAACTCAGCTTGACCTCTTTTACTTGGTCAGTTTTAGTTTGTTTTAAGCAAGCAATATAAATAAGGAGTTAAGGTTTAGAAATACTTCACTCAGCAGATTTATCCAGGTTCGGCTTCTTCTAAGCCTACGTCCTGTCCCCGGAACACTTCCGAGATTTCAAATCCTCTACTGAGCTCTTTAAAGGTAGAGCCTCAAACCTTTTACAAAATCAGAAGCTGAGTATAACAAGAGTACCTTCCTCTATACCTCTACTCACTTCTATTCTAATTCACCAAGTACTAAAACCGAGTACTCAGCTTCTCCTTTCTACTTCTAGAAATGATAAAGATTTTGTCCTAAACAACAATTGCTATAACACCTTAGATGATTGAAAAACAATCACTCTAGACTTTTACACAAATGAATAGACTTTGTAGTGTAAGAATTTGCTTTGCTTTTGATGGAGAACTTTTGTATACGTTTGGTCAGCGTAACGACTTTTTGCTCAAAGTTCTCTGTTGAATGTGGATTCTGAATGCTCTATTTATAGAGAGCTGTGAGAGCTTCTGGTTATTTCGAATTTCGAAATAACCGTTGGAGGGAAACGGCTACAAGTCGTTTTCACTGAGTCTGCCAGCAGTTCTCTTTAGCCAATCAGATTCCAGCGTCTTCTGTTCTTCGGTCAGTGTGACAGTATGTTCCTCTATTTTGGGTAACGTCAACCAGACAGCTTGCTGTGTCTTCTGGTTTTTACTTAAAGAGGAAATACTTTGTCTGGAAGCTGTCTTATGGTCAGCAGCTGTCTTGTACGTTTTGTCGAGACAGCTCAACAGCTTCATACCGAAGTTGTCTACGTGGATCTTCTCGATCCTTCTTTACTCAGCATGCGTTTCATTACTTCAACGGCAACGTTTTGAAGACACGCGGGCTGAGTGATCTTGGGTTTGTTTGACTTGGGCCTTGACTTCCATATAGGGCTTGAGCCTTATGATCTTTATGTCTTATGATAAATTATAAGCTCAACATTAAACAAACACATTAGTAACAATAAGCCAAAGCATTTAAACTTAGTGTGTTGTAGAATATTTACTTTCACTTAATTAATTTTGTCAAATCAAAATCTTGTGGAAAGGTGTTTCAACACAGAGCACTTGTGATATTTGCAGTATAGTTCTTTATCAGTCCTCGACTTTAGTGGCCTCTTTGAGGAGGAGTTTTGTGATTGCTCAGTCTTGCGGGGCGTGAGGCGACTGCCCTGTCAGAATAATGTACTTTCATACCCTAATGAGCTGCTTGGCCTGGCTATGGATCTTGGATACGCATGGTCTTCCTCTCACCGGGGCATGTAGGGCAGAGGAGCCTCGTTCCTCTTGCTTCTTATTGTGTCTCAAGAGTTTGTGGGTTGTTTCCTTTTTCTTTTCGCTTGCAATATCTTTTAGCTTTGTCCTTGTCAAACTCCTTATATCCCATCGGCTTATCGTAGTCGTCATAGAGGACGAAAGTTTGCAATATGGCTCGAAAGAGTGGGGGAGTTTACAGAATCAGTTTTGCTTTAGGGGTTCACAAGAGGTTTCATTAGCTAGAGCATCGTGGGAGACTTCCAGTTGAGGCTTTTAACTTGGGAGGCCAAGTGATGGAATCTCGAAAGGAAGTTCCTGAGTGGCTCTGTGGGTCTCTGTCCAGGTTGTTAAGGTTTGAACTGATATTTTTTACCTTGGCTGCCACAACGAAACGGGAAAGAAAAGGTGTTTTAGCAGATCGAAAGAGTCGATGGACTCCGGGGCAAGCCCTTTGTATCATTCATGCGCACCTGCGAACAAGGTGGTAGGAAAGACTTTGCGCATTATTTTTTTGTCCTTGGAGTATAGGTTGATGGTACTCATAAACGAAGTCACGTGGTCATTCGGATCCTCGATGCCAGAATAGAAAGTCACGTGGTCATTTAGAGGGGTTTTGCTTGATGTTATGTTTCCTCCTTTTACTGCGCCTAAAGCTCTCTTGTTGAGGAACCTTTGGATTTTAGATTCTAACAAGTCTTCCACCTCATATGGAGCCAAGGTTCTTGCTGCAGGAATGACACAATAGGTTGTTGAGCAAGGGCGGAAGGCAATGGTGCTGTTGCACTAGGGACCACTAAGCGTGTTGGTATATGAGCGATTTCCACGAGGAGTATTGAGGTTTGTTCCGTCAATACAAGGGGAGTGACAATGTGGTCGGCTATTGCGGGGCTACTTGCGCTTTGAGGAAATCCCAAATCTTAGTGTTATCCTCTTGCAATGCTCGTTGCTGTTCGATGATCTTCCTCTGTGAAGTAGTTTGCACTGCTTGAGTCACTTGAAAGCTTCAGATAATGCTAATAAGTTGTGCGGAGCTGCCCGTCGCCCTCTCATCAGATTCGATCTCTCTAAGCAGGGGGCGAGATTTTAAGGCATCTTGATAAGGCTCAGAGGGTTTCCTCAAGTCGAGAGTTGGACACTCCGACAGTTGAAGCCAACATCTCCTTGATATGAGTGGGAGTTAGCTGTAGATCAGTCATAACTCCACGGACAAATTGATTTTGCAAACGAAGGGAATCGGAAAGCGCTTGTTACGCTATGCCCACCACGCCAAATAATGGAAATATGAGATTTTCGGGGTTGCCTTCCTGCTTAGCACTCCTCTTGTGTTGGGATTGATCTTTGGGAACACTCTGACGACCAAGTTAGTTGTGTAAAATGAAGATGATATAATTAAAGAGATAGAGGTCTGGTCCTTTCACTTGTAGGCTTATTTGAATTATATAGTAAAACCTCTATAAATTAATAATGTTGGGACCAAATTTTTTTTGTTAATTTACGAAGGTTTTACTGTACATAGGTTTTTGATGGGGGCCGGATTAGGACCGGGTTTTCACCATTGCTTTTGGGTATTGTTTCATGTTTAGTGTGTTGAGTCCATATGTCTTATGAGAAAATATGTAAAATATTAACAAATACCAAAAAGGTAGAGGCCGAGTAGGGTTAAAAGGGTAGGAAGAGATTGGACTCTCTTCAAAGCATGACATGCTTTTCTTTTATTTTTGGCTCTATAAATTTAATATTCCTTTTCTCTGCAAAAGTTAAAGTTCCCTCTTTCTCTTTCTCTTTTTTATCTCCAAAACAAAACAAAGTGTAAACTATGACCTATTTTGTCATTTTTTTCCTTTTGCTTTTTGGAAGTTTCCCCTCACCCTCACCCTCACCCTCCCTTCCATTCGACTAGTATACCCTCTCTTCTCATAAAAACCTAAACCTTTCATCTCACTTTATTTTTTTCTCTTTTATTTTTCAATCTAATTTACATTACTAAACATTAAGGATATAGTAAAGAAAATAAAACATACCCCTAATATTATCAGTTACCAACAATTTTTATCTACAACGTCGTAGATTTATGCAATCGAAGAGCTAATGTTGATAAATTTAGTTAGTTTTTAACATTATTAAAAAGTTCAAATATTATGTTTACGTGTGTTGTATCGGTACATATCAGAAAACAAAAAATTTACAATTATCGATGGTGTAAATAGAAGCAAATAACTCGATTCACAATTAAAAAGAGTTATTAACACTATTAAAGGGTATTGTTGGGAGATTGTAGGTTCAAACTCACAATCTTAAAAAAAAGCATAAAATAAAAAAAAATTATTAACACCAATTAAAGTTGATTTAAGTGATTAAAGACTCTAGATTGCTTAAAATAAAAATATCGAGTTCGAATCCTATTATATGAAAAAACTTTAATTGTAAAATAATTCACCTAAAAACACCTGATGAGTCTCTAATCGATGATTTGGATAAATTATATAAAAAAATTAAACAATAGTTGAATTTAATTTGATCCAACTTGTAAAATGTTAAACCCTCAATTATATTAATTATAAAATAAAAAATAAAATTATTTTTTAAGTATAGCAATACTTTTTGTAGCTTGTTATTACATAGTTTAGCATTGGATAAGGTTTTAATTAAAAACTCTCCAATAAGACTCTTCTAATTATTATTAATTGTTTGGTGTAACCAAAACATTATTAATTGTTGGAGTTCATGGAGTTCTAATAATTTCATGCTTATTTTACCAAAATAATAATAATAATAATTTCATGCTTATGAATATCTATACATCAAGTCAACCATTTCATTAAATAAAATAAAATAAAATAAGAATTTTCAATTCCTGGGGGCCCATTTTTGGTAGATGAAAGATCATTCAAAAGAAAGCAAAATTAGGATGGTAAATTCTAATTTACTGCAACTAAAAGTACTGTAAAAAAATTCAAGTTTTCTGATATGGTAATAAAAGTACTACTTGTAATTGGGGTTTGAAAGTTTGAATCTTTACCAACCAGTCTCCCATAAGGTCAGAGAGTCAGACTGTTAAAACTGTAATTACCGCACTGTTAATAATAAAAACAACACCCAATCCAATCCAATCGACTTTCTTTTTTGAAACGCCATTTTCAAAGCTGCAAAAGCTGCCTTTATCTTACACTCCACACCACGTTTTATCTTTACTATAAAACCCCTCTTTCCAAAACCCTAAACCAACTTCCCCTCTTCTTCGTCTTCTTCCTTTCTTCAATTTCCGCCATGGAAGCTCTGTACTTTCTCAAATTCTGGAGATCCTCTAGAGACCACCATAGACCCTCTAGTGTTGTCGACACAGATTTTGAGTTCAACGATGAGGAAGAAGATGATTCTTTCTTCGAATTGGAACTTACTGTTCCTGATTTTGACACCAATAACATCCCACTAGACACTGATAGCAACAGATTTGACAATAAGAATCAAAACCCCCAATTTGAAACACCTTCTGTCTCTCTGTCTAATTCTGATTCTCTATCTAAGAGGAAGATCCTCCCAATTGAACCCAATTCGACCTCCAAACCTCAATCCCCAATTTCACTTCTCAAATCAGCTCCGAGATTTCGTGTTCTCATGTTCAAAAAATCGAAATCAATGGCGGCTCACGAAACGGCAGAAAAAACAGGGGAGAAAAAGCAGGAAAGGAAGGTTTTCTCAGTGAAATTCAAGCTGAAAGAAGTAGCAAATGTTGCGATTTTCACCAGAGATAACAGTCTGAGAAGACGGATCTCGGAGGAGTCTTTTTCAGATGATTCGTCTAAGCTTTTCTCTAAAGAAGTAATGCAAAAGTATTTGAAGCTGTATGTGAAAGTGTCCAGAAAGCGAAGTGAGAAAACGGAGTTGTCTAAGGTTTCGCCTGCATCTTCTCCGGCGACTGTGCTTTCTGGTTCGCCGAAGAAAGAGAAACAGGGGAGTATTCCGGCGGGGATTCGAGTGGTTTGTAAGCATTTAGGGAAGAGTAAATCTGCTTCATCGGCGGCAACCACTGTTGCGCCGCCGGCTACGGTGGCTAGAAGAGATGATTCACTGGTTTTGCAGCAGGATGGTATCCAAAGCGCCATTCTTCATTGCAAGAAATCTTTTCACTCTTCAAGTTCTAGAGGTAATTAAATTCGATTAATTAATTGCATTTAATTTGCTTAATTATGGATTAAAGCTGAGATAAGGTAAAGATTTAAATTATAGAGAATCGGATTTAGATTTTAGGTGCAAAACATGAAATTTCACGAATTTTTTTGCTAATAAATTTGAAATTACATAATGATAAGATAGAAGACTTTAATCGAGTTGAGCTTTGATCTGGAATTATGTTCACAAGTTTTGCTCATGACCAATTATGAGCCATTTGTTAACTGCTTTTGTTAACTTTACTGCGAACAATTTATTAACTATATTAGCTTTAAGTTTCTTTAATACAAAATTATACATCTTCGAAAATTCAACTAGTTTTACATTTTCGTCTTTATAGAATTACTAATATTAAAAAATCGAACCAAATTTGTTCATAAATGTGTTTATGAATATTATAATCGAGCCTATGAGTTTGTTTATGAATATATAATTGATCCTATTTGCGAGCATTCGAGCCGAGTTTCGCAGTGCTCAAACTCCACTTGTTTATAAATCGAGTTCAACACAGTCGGACTTTTATCGAGCCAAATATCGAGCCACTCTTAAGCGGCTTGGCTCATTTACTTTTAACATTATATTTTCATTTTATATTTATTTCTTTATTTAATATGTTTTTTAAAGATATGATTTTTTTTAATCAAAGATAACGATAAATTAATGAGCCAAATCTTGGCAAAATTGTAACAATGAAACAGAAACAAAACACGGTAATAAATTAAAAACCGAAAGGCAAGTGGATAAACGAGAAGACTGTGCTAACACATGTGTCATCCCATTCGCTTGCTCCCGTATCGATTTGACTGAGTAAGAGTCATTTGACATGAGAATCGATCATATTTGAATAATTTTATCCCCAAATTCAGAATCATCAACAGATGCAGAGTTTATAGCATCAATCACTTGTTTAGCATCAGGTTCGAAAACCATATTCCTTATTCCATGAGCTTTTAGCTATTGCATAGCCTGTAATAGAGCTTCGACCTCACATTCTCTTGTTGTTGCACAACATAACAGGCCCGCACATCTCCCTATTACAAACTGTCCATTTGCATCTCGTACTGCTGCTTCCATCCCTGCTCGACCATCAGCATTAAAACATGCGGAATCAACACAACACGAGAGAAGTCCTTCCAATGGCGGGTGCCAAGCCGTGCAACCAGCAGATGAAATATTTCCTACTGATGTACTTCTGATCTGCTGTTCCCCCATACCAGTCTGATTCCTCAAGGCATTAGCTTCTGACCAATTATTAAGTATAGTACAAGCTTGAGCCACAATCTGATCTATTGTGCCGATCTCATACTTCAAAAGATGGGTATTTCTAGCTTGCAATAAGCTCCAGAGGTGCATCAAGAATGTTTTGACAATTTGTTCCGGGTAGGGGTGTCAATATGGGTTTGCGGGTTGTAAACGTGTCGTGTCGACTTACTCAGGTGACCCATTTATCCCAACCCGGACCCAACCCATTTAATAAATGGGTCGACTCGGCACAATTCGTTTAAGAAGCGGGTTGAACGTGTCAACCTGCTAACCCATTTAATTTTGCAACTCCATACTAAAAAAATGAAAAAGAAAATAAGAACATGCATAATTGCATATGAAAAAATAAAATCCTATAAAACTAACAAAACAAATTCAACAAGATAACATCAAAAATCTAAAATCCAAAACTTACAAACAAAATAAAAAATTTCAATTCCAAATAACAAATAAACTACAACTAAAACATTCAATTCAATTTAAACAACAACAGAATTAGTATATTGTTCATTAGTCTTTGATTCAATGCATTCCAACTGAGTGATCAATTTCTTTCAACCCATCTTGAACTATTAAATTTAGAATGTGAGCAGAGCATCTCATATGAAAAAAAATCTCCACGGTTTAATAGACCACCCTTGCTATTCAATAATTTTTTCAACAAGTCAACATATGTATCATTTAAACTTGCATTATTCAAAGTGAGTGAAAAAATCTTACCATCAATTCTCTTTTGGATATTCCAATCTTTATCAATAAAATATCCGGTCAAACAGATATACTCATTGTTATAATAGAATACCAACAATAAAAAGTTAGACATATCCTACTAGAAGTTGACTCAACAAAAGACTTACTTGTGGCTAGAGACTGAAGCATTCACCGGATGTCAATGAAGAGAGTCAGACATCACAAATTGTTAGGGAAAGAAAGTTGGAAACTTAACGTGTTCTGTAATCTACTAATCTTTATATATATATATATATATATATATATATATATATATATATATATATTAGGGTTAAAAATTAAAATTACTTTAATATCCATAAAACTTTTTTATATTTACATGATATATGGGTTAGATGGGCTATATGGGTCGGGTTAGATGTGTTCGCGGGTTGGGTTGACACGACATATAGACTCATCTAAATTATACGGGTTACAACGAATTCGCGAGTCAACCTGTGACCCGACCCATTTATTTTACGGGTTAGGCGTGTCGACCCATTTATGACCCAAACCCATTTATCTCAACCCTAATTCGTTTAATTTCCGTGTTACGCGAATCGTGTTATCGTGTCGTGACCCATATTGACAGCCCTAGTTCCGGGGTTGCTCTAATTATATTATGAAACCATATTGTCAAGTTCTCAGCCACCGCTACCTCGGCATTAATTCGATCCAGAAGTCCCGCCTTCTGCCACACTCTTATAGCTCCTACACATTCAATAAAAAGATGCCATCCATCCTCCCACGGTTCATTACATATCACACAATTACTACATACCTGTAATCCGCGAAATTGAAGATTTACACGCGTTGGGAGACAATTGCGTGCTAGTTGCCAGCCAAAGTGTCGGATCTTGTATAGAATTTCAGCATACCATAATTTTTTCCATGCTCCCTGAACATGAAATCTCTCTCCTGCTTCCAACTTCGTAGCCAGTCGGTAAGCGTTTTTCACCGTGTATCGTCCTGAAGAATGGAATTACCATATTAACTCATCCTCACTACTCAAAGTACCAATAGACAGTTTATGAATTTCCGTAATATCTCTATGCTCGAAAATTTCCTCCAATAGCTCTTCATCCCAATCCCTGGAATTATGGATAAACAAATCATTAACTTTCAAATACTCCAACCCTTCCACCATAGGGGTTCGTATATACCCATCCTCCTCATCACGCAACCATCTCTCACTCCGCACATTTATAGATTGACCGTTTCCAATTTTCCATCGGACTCTCCTTTAATAATTAGTTGAGAACTCCAGATACTTCATCATATAAAACTTGGTGAATGCCCGAGTCCTCCATAAATCCCCTCTTGGATAATATGATTTATTTTATAAATTTTTCTAAACTGTGTAAAGTGATAAGATTGTAATAAATTAAATATCAGTTTGCAAAAAAAAAAAAATTTGATTCCAGATGATTTTTTATCATTATTATTTTAATCAGATTTTTACGATGGCCCAATATTTAGCCAAAAAAAATTCAATAAAATGTTTGTGCTTTGCTTCTACACATCACGCGTCATCAACTCCTCTCATCTTCTACCAACTGTTATGCGTGAAGAGAAACCTTTATGTGCGCGTGAAATGTTATTCAGGCTTTTTCAAGCCCAACGAGTCGCCAATCCTGGCGACTTGTTAGAGTTGAGGGGTTTCTAAATTTGTTTCTCTAGTGGTTAGAGGGTTTCCAACAATTTTTTAAACCGAGGTATATCATTGATCCATATGGCATACTAAGTTATTTGTCTATTATCAACATACAAATTTAATTCAAGTATTTTTTTTTGTTAAGATAATAATGGAAACTACATGTATTTTGAAAGTATTTAAATTTTTTTATTAAGTAAATTAATTAAAGAAATATAATAATTTTTATTTGTTATTTTTATTGCTATCTAAATTAGATTTTTTCGATTTAAAACCGAATTGAATTGAATATTTTAGTTTTATTTATTATTCAATTTGGTATGGGTATTAATATTTTGACATTATTATATTATATTTTAGTTTAGTTTAAAATCAAATTGTTATATACTTTTAGAAGCGAAGCCACCATATATCTAGTAGAGTCAATTAATTCCACCGATATATATATATATAGTAGTCACTTACTGATTTTACATATATATATATATATATTTAATTAAATATGAGTAAAATATTAATCGGATCCAACCGCTCAATCAGACCGGCTCGTAGTTAGCCCGACTTGTTCAAACGATTTGATCTGATTTGATAAATATTTAAAAATCCAACATCAACCGGATCGGCGATCCAGCTGATTCGCGGTGGAACTACATCACCATGTAACTTGATTTATCAAGTCAGTTTTTCAAACTACAACACTTTCTAGCGGTGAATTCTCTTAATGGTACACTACAATCCTTCTAAATTTGATAGATCTCACATGTGAATTAACTTTTTGTATTAATCAATTAAAAGGTGAATTTTAACGGAATTCACCATTTTTTTTTTGCTTTGACAGGCAAGCAGTGTCCACCTTCAAATCTTACCTAGATTTGAACCAATTTGCTCACCCGTGTAAAACTGACTTGCTCCAATTTTGAGCTAATTGCAAGCTAATCACTTATAGAAACCATCAAAGATACTCCTAACATCTTCCTGTATCCTTTATCTAAAACCAAAAATAATAATTAAACCTCAACTTGTTTTGAGAAAATTTGTTACTTTATTTCCATTGCTGCTCTTTATGTTACAAACATTAATCAATGTTTCCCGAGTAACGTTAGTTGATAGCTTTATCGGATTCATTCCCATTACCCTCGGTTAAGTTTCAGTATAAAAAATGTTTATTTACTCTATTTTCTCCTCATATTCGCCTTTTTATATTAAAAATGAGAGTCTTAAATGTTTGATTAGAAAACTACTATTTACCTTTTATACATGAAAAGCTATATTAAAAAAGAGATTTTTTGGTATTCGGTTAGGGAACTGTTGTTTGCCTCCAACAGCACATAAATCAAACAGGCTATCATATTGAAAAACAAAATAACATTGAATTACTACATTAATTTCTCCAAAATTCAGAAAGCGTGACAAATTTACACCTTGTTCTTACAAAATATCTTTATTTTGAAAAGATTAAGACACTGACCTGACTAGTAAAATAATACGGTTTTATACCTGATACAATTACTCTCTACATATTTATTCCTTAAATAAGTTTGTATTTACGCAATAGTAAACTATAAAAAGCATGAAAAAGCTTGGTTTGACTGTAAATGTCTGTATCAATATAGCTAACTGTATACATCCCAACTGGCGAGAGACAATAGTAGTGGATGATGCCATAACTATTTTACGTAATTTATTGTTTTTACTTTAGAAAAAGGAGACTAGAAGAGATACTTTCTTTCTTAGATATTAATAATCAAACCCACAAAACATTACAGCATCCTTCTGATTCTAATCCCTCTTCTTTTCCCTAAGCGGCCCCTTTGGAATTTGACTCAAAACCTTTGCATCAAATAGAGCATACCTCTTCTTGATCTCAATCCATGCCTTCTCCGATAACGAATCAACCTTATCCTCGTGTTTCTCGTATGCCACCGGCAATGTGTGCAGCAACAATAACGCTGTTTAAAAGAATTATGCATATGTCAAGGACTAGTGACTCCAATCTTTTAACTCACATTAGTAGTTTGGTTGAAAAATTCTATTATGCGCTTGGTGCACCACGTCATCCGGGTGCCAAGCCAATAATTTGATGCATGGTGCGCCAATAATTAAATTTCTCAGTTTGCTTACCTATGTAAAACAAAGTCAAGAAGTTAAACCAATTCCCAACCACAGAAAAAATCCACAAGCCTGCAATTACCTGACAACCACAAAAGAGCAATCTCATTAACAACATAGGCCACATCTATGCAGCATACAAAGTGAATATGGCAAACTACTATGTTAAAAATTACTCATTTAACAAGCAATTATCTATTGAAGTCCCATAGAAATAACATATACAACCACAGTACCAGGGGATATCTTCATCTACTAGGCCAGTAGTCCTTGAAAATTTCCCTTATAGAACATGGGGATGAGGGAGGTTTCAGATTTCCCCTGGTTGACAGTGATAAATTAAGCTATCTCCAATCTGTCCCCATTAAGATCTTTATACCCAAACATATATATATAGAATAGAGATGGAGATGGAGATGGAGATCCTCAAAGGGGACAGGAAGGGGCAGTGGTGCAGGGGAGAGGGGGAGAGGGGGGTGAAACTGAGGTGTGGGGAACTGCCTAAAATCTTGAATGCATCAACTTACTGAGAGAAACTTCTTCACATCCTTCCCTGATGCAATACTGTGCAGGCCATTCAGTACCCGATTGATTTCCATTGTCAGAGCAGAGGCAACTTCACGGATGTAAGTTTCAGGAAGCATAATTTCAGGGATATCAGCGGGAGACCTGATTAAGTGACACCAGAAAGTCAACTTAAATATGGTACACACACAATGTAAACCTGATAAAAGGGGAAAACAACTTACTTGTTAATGAAGATGGACACATTGGACCACAGGAAAAGAGCAGCAAGACCCAATATTGATATATGGCAAACTAAAGTCAGCAAGTGATATTCAAGCAACTCAAAGAGGGCCCATATTAAAGTTGCACCACCAAGCACACAAGCAGAAATTTTCTTGTTTCTCCATAGAAGAACATCAGCAGCTGCAGAGAAAATATAAAAAAGTGAGCAAGATGACTGAAGAAAATGAGGGAGAAGCTTCACCACAATACTTTAACTTTTTTGTGATTTACTGTCAACTCAAAAACCATACTGGAGCTGGTGTTGTTATAGTAAAGCATCGCTGATACAATGGCAGATACCTTTTCTATTCTCTAAAACTCAAGGGAAGAAGGGGTGAAATCAAGGTTCTTAGTTAAAGAATAAAATAAAAAAGAATAGCTGAAAATTCCTGAAATGAACATTTCCTTTCATGTCAAAAAATTGAAAATAAAACAGAATCTCTTAACTGAATCATGTGATTACTGCAATCTTGAAACCAACATTAGACCACATCATAAGTCAACTAAAAAGTAAAATCAGATCTACTGAACACAGCTCTAATTAGAACAATATAATATCACACCTTATGTTGCATGGAAACTCTTCTTCACTAGCATTTCGTGTTCGTTTCCATTTCTTTTCAATTTCCAATACCGTTTCCTAGCTATAGTTTTTTAGAAATAGCGTTTCTAGGTGTCCGTAGGTTCCGTTTCCGTGTAGCATAGGTCACACCTATTACCTCTTTCCGATCATAAAATGGCATTTTTTGGAATAATCATTTTCAGAAACGAATTCAATTAGAATTACTAAATATTTAAACTTTAACTTATTTTATTTTTATCAAATGATAGATATCTAAGCAAGAATTGATTTCCTTACAAAAAAAAAAGAATCAAAATGCAAGTTTCTAAACAAGGGGGAAAGGAATAAGGGTGGAAAACTCACATTAAAATTCCATCGTGAGAAAAATTATATATGACTAAATAAGCGATGTAATCAAATAAAAATATCTTTCACACGAACCTGAGGGCTTAGAAACCTAAGCTAATTCAAAAACAGAAGTGAGGAAAAAAAACTAGAATTCAACTCTCAGAAACTGAAGAAGCAGGAATGTGAATTAAGCAGTGTAATATTTGATAATCTCAACCGATCAGCATGATGTTGCAGATAAACAGATTATCACATACCAAATCTGGTATTTGACAAATGTATTTCCAAATCTAACTATCGAATTGCATGAATTGAAGTACCTAACTAACTTCATGATTTCAAAATTTTAGCGCTAATAACCTTCAGGTTCCTGCTAAAATTAACAATTAACAATAAGAACAGAAACCAATAGAATCTTCTTGCAAGTTCCGCTAGAGTTATCGGCGAATATAATAAAATCAAACATTTATCAAAAAGAGATCAGCAAGCAGAATAAGTTACATACGGAAAACAAGAAGTGCCTCTAGAAAAATGTACATCCTACATTAGCTATCATTCACACCAGAAAGCAGATAAATGATGGAAAACAGATGCAGTGCAAAAGAAAAAAGAGAGGGATAGGATAGAAGAGAATACGTTTTCCGCCACCGAGGACCTTGTGAACGGGTTTCTCTCTTCCAAAGAGACGAAACATCTGTGATTTGACTGCATCCATCTTAGAATGTTCATCGTTATCGGAATCAGAGGAAGAAGAAGAATGATGACCGTGGATCTTATCGGTGATCTTATCCATAAAAGATTCAACCGCAGATTCGGGCTCTGAAGCGTGCTCCGCCATGGAAGTTGGCCGTGTAATTAATTAAATGGAAAGAGGGAGAGAGAGAAAATGTAGAGGTTTGTTTTGTTTGGTATTGTGAGATTTGAATGAAGGGAAGCGGTACGAAATGAAATCTGGGTCGTTAAAGGGTTACTGTTCCGAGCCAGAGGTTTGGAGAACGAGGCTTCTAGATATGGAAATAACGGAAACCAAGGATGGTGGCAGGTGTCTGGGGAACATCGTGAGAGATTTTATTCTCACATGGAGTCATGCATGTCACCTTCTCATTCCTTTTTTTAGCATTTCTTTTTAACCTAAAAATAACATTTAAATAATAATAAAAAGCATGATGACTTAATGAGAAGGTTAAATGTTATTTTTAGGTTAAATGTTATTTTAGGTTAAATGTTATTTTTAGGTTAAATGTTATTTTAAATAAATAACATTAAGTTATCATGCTTTTTATTATTATTTAAATGTTATTTTTAGGTTAAAAAGAAATGCTAAAAAAAGGAATGAGAAGGTGACATGCATGACTCCATGTGAGAATAAAATCTCTCACGATGTTCCCCAGACACCTGCCACCATCCTTGGTTTCCGTTATTTCCATATCTAGAAGCCTCGTTCTCCAAACCTCTGGCTCGGAACAGTAACCCTTTAACGGCCCAGATTTCATTTCGTACCGCTTCCCTTCATTCAAATCTCACAATACCAAACAAAACAAACCTCTACATTTTCTCTCTCTCCCTCTTTCCATTTAATTAATTACACGGCCAACTTCCATGGCGGAGCACGCTTCAGAGCCCGAATCTGCGGTTGAATCTTTGATGGATAAGATCACCGATAAGATCCACGGTCATCATTCTTCTTCTTCCTCTGATTCCGATAACGATGAACATTCTAAGATGGACGCAGTCAAATCACAGATGTTTCGTCTCTTTGGAAGAGAGAAACCCGTTCACAAGGTCCTCGGTGGCGGAAAACGTATTCTCTTCTATCCTATCCCTCTCTTTTTTCTTTTGCATTGCATCTGTTTTCCATCATTTATCTGCTTTCTGGTGTGAATGATAGCTAATGTAGGATGTACATTTTTCTAGAGGCACTTCTTGTTTTCCGTATGTAACTTATTCTGCTTGCTGATCTCTTTTTGATAAATGTTTGATTTTATTATATTCGCCGATAACTCTAGCGGAACTTGCAAGAAGATTCTATTGGTTTCTGTTCTTATTGTTAATTGTTAATTTTAGCAGGAACCTGAAGGTTATTAGCGCTAAAATTTTGAAATCATGAAGTTAGTTAGGTACTTCAATTCATGCAATTCGATAGTTAGATTTGGAAATACATTTGTCAAATGCCAGATTTGGTATGTGATAATCTGTTTATCTGCAACATCATGCTAATCGGTTGAGATTATCAAATATTACACTGCTTAATTCACATTCCTGCTTCTTCAGTTTCTGAGAGTTGAATTCTAGTTTTTTTTCCCCACTTCTGTTTTTGAATTAGCTTAGGTTTCTAAGCCCTCAGGTTCGTGTGAAAGATATTTTTATTTGATTACATCGCTTATTTAGTCATATATAATTTTTCTCACGATGGAATTTTAATGTGAGTTTTCCACCCTTATTCCTTTCCCCCTTGTTTAGAAACTTGCATTTTGATTTTTTTTTTTTTTTTTGTAAGGAAATCAATTCTTGCTTAGATATCTATCATTTCATAAAAATAAAATAAGTGAAAGTTTAAATATTTAGTAATTCTAATTGAATTCGTTTCTGAAAATGATTTATTCCAAAAAATGTCATTTTATGATCGGAAAGAGGTAATAGGTGTGACCTATGCTGCACGGAAACGGAACCTACGGACACCTAGAAACGCTATTTCTAAAAAACTATAGCTAGGAAACGGTATTGGAAATTGAAAAGAAATGGAAACGAACACGAAATGCTAGTGAAGAAGAGTTTCCATGCAACATAAGGTGTGATATTATATTGTTCTAATTAAAGCTGTGTTCAGTAGATCTGATTTTACTTTTTAGTTGACTTATGATGTGGTCTAATGTTGGTTTCAAGATTGCAGTAATCACATGATTCAGTTAAGAGATTCTGTTTTATTTTCAATTTTTTGACCTGAAAGGAAATGTTCATTTCAGGAATTTTCAGCTATTCTTTTTTATTTTATTCTTTAACTAAGAACCTTGATTTCACCCCTTCTTCCCTTGAGTTTTAGAGAATAGAAAAGGTATCTGCCATTGTATCAGCGATGCTTTACTATAACAACACCAGCTCCAGTATGGTTTTTGAGTTGACAGTAAATCACAAAAAAGTTAAAGTATTGTGGTGAAGCTTCTCCCTCATTTTCTTCAGTCATCTTGCTCACTTTTTTATATTTTCTCTGCAGCTGCTGATGTTCTTCTATGGAGAAACAAGAAAATTTCTGCTTGTGTGCTTGGTGGTGCAACTTTAATATGGGCCCTCTTTGAGTTGCTTGAATATCACTTGCTGACTTTAGTTTGCCATATATCAATATTGGGTCTTGCTGCTCTTTTCCTGTGGTCCAATGTGTCCATCTTCATTAACAAGTAAGTTGTTTTCCCCTTTTATCAGGTTTACATTGTGTGTGTACCATATTTAAGTTGACTTTCTGGTGTCACTTAATCAGGTCTCCCGCTGATATCCCTGAAATTATGCTTCCTGAAACTTACATCCGTGAAGTTGCCTCTGCTCTGACAATGGAAATCAATCGGGTACTGAATGGCCTGCACAGTATTGCATCAGGGAAGGATGTGAAGAAGTTTCTCTCAGTAAGTTGATGCATTCAAGATTTTAGGCAGTTCCCCACACCTCAGTTTCACCCCCCTCTCCCCCTCTCCCCTGCACCACTGCCCCTTCCTGTCCCCTTTGAGGATCTCCATCTCCATCTCCATCTCTATTCTATATATATATGTTTGGGTATAAAGATCTTAATGGGGACAGATTGGAGATAGCTTAATTTATCACTGTCAACCAGGGGAAATCTGAAACCTCCCTCATCCCCATGTTCTATAAGGGAAATTTTCAAGGACTACTGGCCTAGTAGATGAAGATATCCCCTGGTACTGTGGTTGTATATGTTATTTCTATGGGACTTCAATAGATAATTGCTTGTTAAATGAGTAATTTTTAACATAGTAGTTTGCCATATTCACTTTGTATGCTGCATAGATGTGGCCTATGTTGTTAATGAGATTGCTCTTTTGTGGTTGTCAGGTAATTGCAGGCTTGTGGATTTTTTCTGTGGTTGGGAATTGGTTTAACTTCTTGACTTTGTTTTACATAGGTAAGCAAACTGAGAAATTTAATTATTGGCGCACCATGCATCAAATTATTGGCTTGGCACCCGGATGACGTGGTGCACCAAGTGCATAATAGAATTTTTCAACCAAACTACTAATGTGAGTTAAAAGATTGGAGTCACTAGTCCTTGACATATGCATAATTCTTTTAAACAGCGTTATTGTTGCTGCACACATTGCCGGTGGCATACGAGAAACACGAGGATAAGGTTGATTCGTTATCGGAGAAGGCATGGATTGAGATCAAGAAGAGGTATGCTCTATTTGATGCAAAGGTTTTGAGTCAAATTCCAAAGGGGCCGCTTAGGGAAAAGAAGAGGGATTAGAATCAGAAGGATGCTGTAATGTTTTGTGGGTTTGATTATTAATATCTAAGAAAGAAAGTATCTCTTCTAGTCTCCTTTTTCTAAAGTAAAAACAATAAATTACGTAAAATAGTTATGGCATCATCCACTACTATTGTCTCTCGCCAGTTGGGATGTATACAGTTAGCTACATTGATACAGACATTTACAGTCAAACCAAGCTTTTTCATGCTTTTTATAGTTTACTATTGCGTAAATACAAACTTATTTAAGGAATAAATATGTAGAGAGTAATTGTATCAGGTATAAAACCGTATTATTTTACTAGTCAGGTCAGTGTCTTAATCTTTTCAAAATAAAGATATTTTCTAAGAACAAGGTGTAAATTTGTCACGCTTTCTGAATTTTGGAGAAATTAATGTAGTAATTCAATGTTATTTTGTTTTTCAATATGATAGCCTGTTTGATTTATGTGCTGTTGGAGGCAAACAACAGTTCCCTAACCGAATACCAAAAAATCTCTTTTTTAATATAGCTTTTCATGTATAAAAGGTAAATAGTAGTTTTCTAATCAAACATTTAAAACTCTCATTTTTAATATAAAAAGGCGAATATGAGGAGAAAATAGAGTAAATAAACATTTTTTATACTGAAACTTAACCGAGGGTAATGGGAATGAATCCGATAAAGCTATCAACTAACGTTACTCGGGAAACATTGATTAATGTTTGTAACATAAAGAGCAGCAATGGAAATAAAGTAACAAATTTTCTCAAAACAAGTTGAGGGTTAATTATTATTTTTGGTTTTAGATAAAGGATACAGGAAGATGTTAGGAGTATCTTTGATGGTTTCTATAAGTGATTAGCTTGCAATTAGCTCAAAATTGGAGCAAGTCAGTTTTACACGGGTGAGCAAATTGGTTCAAATCTAGGTAAGATTTGAAGGTGGACACTGCTTGCCTGTCAAAGCAAAAAAAAAATGGTGAATTCCGTTAAAATTCACCTTTTAATTGATTAATACAAAAAGTTAATTCACATGTGAGATCTATCAAATTTAGAAGGATTGTAGTGTACCATTAAGAGAATTCACCGCTAGAAAGTGTTGTAGTTTGAAAAACTGACTTGATAAATCAAGTTACATGGTGATGTAGTTCCACCGCGAATCAGCTGGATCGCCGATCCGGTTGATGTTAGATTTTTAAATATTTATCAAATCAGATCAAATCGTTTGAACAAGTCGGGCTAACTACGAGCCGGTCTGATTGAGCGGTTGGATCCGATTAATATTTTACTCATATTTAATTAAATATATATACATATGTAAAATCAGTAAGTGACTACTATATATATATATATATCGGTGGAATTAATTGACTCTACTAGATATATGGTGGCTTCGCTTCTAAAAGTATATAACAATTTGATTTTAAACTAAACTAAAATATAATATAATAATGTCAAAATATTAATACCCATACCAAATTGAATAATAAATAAAACTAAAATATTCAATTCAATTCGGTTTTAAATCGAAAAAATCTAATTTAGATAGCAATAAAAATAACAAATAAAAATTATTATATTTCTTTAATTAATTTACTTAATAAAAAAATTAAATACTTTCAAAATACATGTAGTTTCCATTATTATCTTAACAAAAAAAAAAATACTTGAATTAAATTTGTATGTTGATAATAGACAAATAACATAGTATGCCATATGGATCAATGATACACCTCGGTTTAAAAAATTGTTGGAGACCCTCTAACCACTAGAGAAACAAATTTAGAAACCCCTCAACTCTAACAAGTCGCCAGGATTGGCGACTCGTTGGGCTTGAAAAAGCCTGAATAACATTTCACGCGTACATAAAGGTTTCTCTTCACGCATAACAGCTGGTAGAAGATGAGAGGAGTTGATGACGCGTGATGTGTAGAAGCAAAGCACAAACATTTTATTGAATTTTTTTTGGCTAAATATTGGGCCATCGTAAAAATCTGATTAAAATAATAATGATAAAAAATCATCTGGAATCAAATTTTTTTTTTTTTGCAAACTGATATTTAATTTATTACAATCTTATCACTTTACACAGTTTAGAAAAATTTATAAAATAAATCATATTATCCAAGAGGGGATTTATGGAGGACTCGGGCATTCACCAAGTTTTATATGATGAAGTATCTGGAGTTCTCAACTAATTATTAAAGGAGAGTCCGATGGAAAATTGGAAACGGTCAATCTATAAATGTGCGGAGTGAGAGATGGTTGCGTGATGAGGAGGATGGGTATATACGAACCCCTATGGTGGAAGGGTTGGAGTATTTGAAAGTTAATGATTTGTTTATCCATAATTCCAGGGATTGGGATGAAGAGCTATTGGAGGAAATTTTCGAGCATAGAGATATTACGGAAATTCATAAACTGTCTATTGGTACTTTGAGTAGTGAGGATGAGTTAATATGGTAATTCCATTCTTCAGGACGATACACGGTGAAAAACGCTTACCGACTGGCTACGAAGTTGGAAGCAGGAGAGAGATTTCATGTTCAGGGAGCATGGAAAAAATTATGGTATGCTGAAATTCTATACAAGATCCGACACTTTGGCTGGCAACTAGCACGCAATTGTCTCCCAACGCGTGTAAATCTTCAATTTCGCGGATTACAGGTATGTAGTAATTGTGTGATATGTAATGAACCGTGGGAGGATGGATGGCATCTTTTTATTGAATGTGTAGGAGCTATAAGAGTGTGGCAGAAGGCGGGACTTCTGGATCGAATTAATGCCGAGGTAGCGGTGGCTGAGAACTTGACAATATGGTTTCATAATATAATTAGAGCAACCCCGGAACAAATTGTCAAAACATTCTTGATGCACCTCTGGAGCTTATTGCAAGCTAGAAATACCCGTCTTTTGAAGTATGAGATCGGCACAATAGATCAGATTGTGGCTCAAGCTTGTACTATACTTAATAATTGGTCAGAAGCTAATGCCTTGAGGAATCAAACTGGTATGGGGGAACAGCAAATCAGAAGTACATCAGTAGGAAATATTTCATCTGCTGGTTGCACGGCTTGGCACCCGCCATTGGAAGGACTTCTCTCGTGTTGTGTTGATTCCGCATGTTTTAACGCTGATGGTCGAGCAGGGATGGAAGCAGCAGTACGAGATGCAAATGGACAGTTTGTAATAGGGAGATGTGCGGGCCTGTTATGTTGTCCAACAACAAGAGAATGTGAGGTCGAAGCTCTATTACAGGCTATGCAATAGCTAAAAGCTCATGGAATAAGGAATATGGTTTTCGAACCTGATGCTAAACAAGTGATTGATGCTATAAACTCTGCATCTGTTGATGATTCTGAATTTGGGGATAAAATTATTCAAATATGATCGATTCTCATGTCAAATGACTCTTACTCAGTCAAATCGATACGGGAGCAAGCGAATGGGATGACACATGTGTTAGCACAGTCTTCTCGTTTATCCACTTGCCCTTCGGTTTTTAATTTATTACCGTGTTTTGTTTCTGTTTCATTGTTACAATTTTGCCAAGATTTGGCTCATTAATTTATCGTTATCTTTGATTAAAAAAAATCATATCTTTAAAAAACATATTAAATAAATAAAAAAATAAATATAAAATGAAAATATAATGTTAAATGATGTGTGAGATCTACTGAATAGTAGTAAAAGTGACCAATCATTAGAGATGATTTTTAGTAGAGAGTGTCTTGATGGGAGGGTTGTTAGAAATGGATGATGGGGCATGGATGGACGGTGTGCAACCCTCCAACCATTAGAGTTGTTCTAAAAATGAAGAAAAAGTAGCCACCTTAGCCATGTGGACCATGAAATAGACACAGAGGGTGATTATCCCAATTTGTACGATTTACAGTTAACACACGCCAAATCAATGCGGCCCTATCAGACAATGTGTCATCAACCTCATCCTTACATGTGTTTCGAGCACCAAATATAATTATAAAGCCAGTGTCTTCCTAAAAGTGAGGGCGCCAGATCTTGACCCTCATTTGATCATTTGTATGTCTTATTACAGACTTTACCATCCTGAAACCAAGCATCCAAAGATCCAGTTCAACATTTACATATCATATTGGTGCGCCGAGCATGAATATTACATCAAAGATTCCATCGGTCTCGCTAGCTTTTCCTTCATATAACTCCCAAATCTCGCTCCTTAGAATACTAAACCTCCCCAAGAACCTAAAACCCCGCTAGACTCTAATGGGAGGCATATCCTCTTCCAAATCATAACCTTTAAGGTAGATCAACGCCTAAATGAATGTTTAGGCTCACTAGTTCAAAAAAGGAAAAACTTCCTCGATCGTATTACCATGAAGCTTATCTACATCGTGGAAACGGTCTAGGAGACTGTGAACAAGCTAAGATGGGAGCATGCTATTGAGATGTAGTGCATTCAAGCCCAACTTTGAGTAGTAGAGGTACCAATCAACC
This sequence comes from Euphorbia lathyris, assembly GCF_963576675.1. Lineage (NCBI taxonomy): Eukaryota > Viridiplantae > Streptophyta > Magnoliopsida > Malpighiales > Euphorbiaceae > Euphorbia > Euphorbia lathyris. Next base: position 21,825,976 of record NC_088910.1, on the reverse strand, counting down.
GCTCAAACCACCGAGGATCTTGATGAGGGCATCACTTACCCGAAACCAAACTCGGAGCTAAGAAACAAGGGCAGCAGGACAAGGCTAACCAACCGAACACACGGGGCGTGGTCAGTAGGACTCGGGGCGTACAGGACTCCTTGGCGGACGAGCTGTCCAGGAGATCCATCACGCGGGGCGCCTCTCCTAGTACGCGGGGCGTGAATCCAGAGCCTGATCCGAAGATTGACCAGGAGGCCGACTACGCGGGGCGTATCACCCGGGACGCCACGCGTGGAATCCATCAACAGGAGTCACCAAGTCCAAAAACTCCAATACGCGGGGCGTGACTCCAGGGACGTCCCGCGTGAAGGATTCCTCGAAGACTCTCCATTCCCAGGAGCCTCGGCACGCAGGGCGTACCAACACCCACGCGGGGCGTGGCCTACCAGAACAATACTTCTTCTCCAAGTTCTTATTGAGAGGGGACCATTTCTGCATATGCTTATTTCCTGTTTTACCCTTACTTTCTTATTGCTATTTACCATGGGTTATTCTATCTTCCTATTTTGCCATTGTGCACATGCTTTGGCCAAAATCCTATTCATGGGCTTTTGGTCTTTTACCTTCTTATTTGGGAGAGTATTTAAACTCCTCTCTTTGTAATGTTCCACAAATTTTATGAAATTTAACATCAAGCCTCCATTGGAGCTCAAGGTTCTTCCTTGTTTTGGGTTAACTCAACCTTCAAGTTTAGGTTGAAAAGATTGCATTCTTTGTGAGTTTACGATTAAAACTCTCAGATCGATTTAATCCGTATCAGATCTATAGCGTGCTCTACCAGACACAATATCGTCTACAGCTTCCTTAGGCGTAAGAAGGCTTCACATACATCTAAGCTTTTGAATCCTAGAAAACGGTATAGTGAGAGAAAACACAGCACCCATAAATGTCAATATTTTCACTTTAAATCACCCATGGTACTCTCGAGTGAAAGTAGCTAGGAGGATTCATCGGTTGAAGTATACTTTTCCTGAGGTAGATGTTCTTACTGAAAACCTCTATTGAGCTGAATTCTCCTTGAGGCGAACGTTCTTGTGGAAAAAAAACTCAAACAAACTCACGTATCTCCTTAGATAATGAGGAAATGTACAATCTAATCAACGAAGAGGTGAACCGAAGACTCAAAAGATGCCATGATGGATGCGGGGATCGATGCTCGAATCCTAGAGGTTATCGAGGAAACAATGTCTCATGGATTTAAACATTGTTCACTCAAGGAATATAATAGATTGAGAGATCCCACGATATATATAAAGAATTTTCAAAGGTAACTAGAGACTACCACAACCACAAATGTCGTCATGTGCATGCTATTCTCCACCACTTTGAAGAAGGCAGTAACCTACTGGTATGAACAACTCTTTACGAGGTTGATCCTTATCTATAACCAGATGGCCAATGAGTTTTCCCCGACAATTTATAACCTCCATACTAGAGCACATGACTTTAAAGTTTCTCAACTCCTTGGTCCAAGAGTCAAATGGAACCCTCCAGGAATGGGTTAAGAGGTTCCAAAAATGGCCATCCAAGTTAAGCACCCCAACATTAGTGTATGGTCGATGTTATGTCAGCCAATTTTCGAAGCAAAAATCTATCCAAAGAGCTCACAATATGGTGGCCCTGATCATTTTCGGACCTAATGCGATGGGCCCAAGATTTTGTGAAATGGGATGGACATCGCCTTAACCCACTATTAACAGATAAACTTTGGAAGGCAACCAAAAACACAAACACCATATGGAAAGAGACATGGATCTAAGAAAGCACAAAGATCATCTAGAGCATGAATTCGTAGCTCTTGAAAGGAAGTCTTGAATTGGGTTGAGAAAACACGGCAACCCATCGATTACCCTCTGAAGCTAAAACGTTACGAAGCTACGACACTTAATTTCATGAGAGTGAGAGGCACGAAACTGTAGGCAATTGGCTCTAGGTCTAGACAAGATGGCTTAAAGGGACGGTTTGACCGCTTCCTTAAATATCCAGCAAAACCATCGGCGCAAGAACCCAAGGCCAGCAAGCCTTCAGTTCGAGCACCCTGGGGTTAATAAATGTCATCTCTGGAGGACCCATAGAGGATAGAGTGGAAAAAAAAGTGGAAAAAAAGAAAATGAAGCTTCGAAGACATAAATAGACTCTACGGGTCGAGCTTGAAATTCTCATTCCACCACTTGAAAAATACTCTTTGGCAGACTTATGCATACGCCTTGATAATTCAGTTATAGATTGAGCACTTCATAATTCATTGGGTGCTTGTAGATACATGAAATCATACAACATAATTAGTCGAAAAGCATACGAAGCTCTTCTAGTACATCCGGACAAACTAAGATCAACCATAATTTAGAACCATTTGAATGGAAAAACAAACATTTTGCCTCCCATATCTCTACAACGGCATCGAGTTTTGGGGGCACGGGGCGCCTATTCATGGGAAGTTCATAACGATCTAAATTGATTGTCACCTCAGCACATGCCACACCAACCTTTCTACCTTCCCTAATTCCTTACAATCAACCGTGTCGTGTGTGCGCATAGTAAAACCCAACATTTTAGAGCATCTCCAAAAAACTCTTAGTCCACTCTTTAAAAATAATATAAACAATTAACTTTTAGTGATTTGATGAGTGATTAATACATATCATCTCCAATAATACTCCGCATATCCAGTCTTTATTACTATTTTATTATTAAAATTATTAAGTATTATTATATTTACCAATAGTGAGAGGAAAAAGACTTCTCAACAACAAATTATTTATAAAAAATAAAATAAGAAAGAGACTAGGAGTGGAAAGAGATTCCTCAATAATAGAGAGGATGGGAAGACTTTGAGGAATCACTAAGAGGATGTTAAAATTAATTTTCAACTCTCTCCTCAAATTTTAATTTAAAAGTCACACTAAGATATTGTTGGAGATACTCTTATTACAAGTCTCGAAAGCTAAAACGCCCACTACAATATGGATTCAAACCTTTCGGTCCTCTAATGAGTTCAAGATTCTTAAAGAAAGTCTCTAGTTCTCCAAACCATAAGAATGATAAATTTCAACCAAAACCCTAAAGAGTTTCAATAGTCCATTGGGAGGAGGGCATCTGATAATAAGAAAATAACCTAATATTCCATATGAACCAATGATACGTCCTAACCTATAATGATGTTGAAAAAGTAATCACCTTATCCACGTGGACTGATGGAATATGCATGACACAACCTTAAGGGCGATCATCCTGATTTGTATGACTTACACTTAATACACGCTAAATCTATGTGGTCTTGCCGAGCAATATACTCTCAACTTCATCCTTACACTTGTATTGAACATCAAATAGGATTAGGAAGTCTGTATTCTTCCAAAATACCCTCAAAACATTATAAAATAAGAAAGTTAATACAACCAAGGTAACACACATTCTCTCACCTCTAAAATTGTATTCTCTTTCTTGATTCTCTTTTCCATAAATCTTGCTAACTAAGCATCAGAGTAAAAACGTCCATCCTAGCATTTCTTTGACCATTTTTCTTACTATGGGGTTTACCACCCTGAAACCAATCACCTAGAATCCCTTCAACATTTACCCACATCATATGTATATACATATAAATGAATAATACAAGTAATGCGATTCATCATGTTTTTTTTTTTACATTTTTTTTCCATACCGAACCATAATATACCTAAAAGTATAACAGATTCTGAACCGAAAAGCTATAAAAACCAAACCGAAAAACTGAATTGATTCAGTTCGGCTAGGTAATTCGGATTTTACTGAATACTGCTCACCCTAACCCCAAGAGAACAGAAATTGCGTTCAAATTGTATCAGTTGTACATAACTTTTAGTTCATACATATCCATTTAAGAACCTCCAGAACTTTTTTTCCTTTGGAAAATAAAGCTTTGGATTATATGGATGTATTAATTAGTTTTGATACAATATGCCTCGGATAGGCCCATAACCTGGGAGTAAACTCTTCATCTGATTCACTCTCATTATCCGAAGAAGATATAATTGATGATGAACCATTTAATAGATAATCAACGACCTGAAAATCATGTAAGTTAGAAGAATCCAGCAATCAAATATTAGCAACATGATTGAGACAGAAGAAAACAATACCTGGTGAGATGAAACAGGCACAATTTGCTGAGTTTCAGATTGTTGTATATGGTCTCTGTTGCAACATTTCATATTATCTAGCCAAACTATTGTTTCACATTGCCCACAGTATCCTCTACTAGATGTTAATTTCTTCCATGATTTCCCTGAATTTCGGATAATACAAACAAACTCTAGTAAGAAAGAAGCGAACTACTTGATTCAAACAACGGTATTGATACACTGCCAGCAATGACAATTACAATAGGCAAATCATATATTTGAGCGCCCCTGATCAATTTAATTTTTAGTGATTAAGCCCTTAATCTTTTAAATAGATATATTAAGTGCCTGTTTGGGCCTTTTGTTTTTTCACTCCAGAACAGTAGAACAATAGTGTTTGATTAGAATTGAGAAACAACTGCTATCACTAACAACGAACACTAAACAACTAACAACAACAACAAATAGTAAATATAAACAACTGAAACAAAGAGGCTCTAAGCACTTGATCAACTATTTTTTAACTCATTAAGCGCTTGTCAACTACTTTCTAACACGTTAAGCCCTTAGTCAACTGTTTTTTAACACATTAAAATTGGAGCCAGTTATATATGTGATTCAAACCTTGTCTAGGTTAAGTGAAACGGCCAACATATCACTATTCCTTTAAAGTAAAAGGGTTAAACTAAATGAGTTTGATTACTTTAATTTAGGGGTTAGGTCAAGTTAATGTGCTTATTTCAGGAATTGACATGACATGTTAGAAAAAAATTAGCTGACGTGGCGATCTGTGTCAAGTGACATATTAAAACACAAGTGACGTATTAAAACAATGACATACTGGCAGTTTCACACGCGCTAAATGGAGTTTGAATCACACATTGGGCTGCTCAAACAGGGTCAATGCATTAAAAAATAATGATTAAAGGCTTAATCTTAATGCGTTCAAAGATAATTTATCTAAGGTTTAATGTATCCATTTAAAATTCAGCATCTTAATAAGCAAAATTTGAATTGATCATCGGCTAAATATGTGTCTTTCAATTCCAATATGCATTCTAAACCTAATGATGAAGATACCTTTGTATGTGCTTTGAAAGGCCTCTTTCCAATCAACACCAATTCCAATTGCCATTTTATCCTGCAAATGAGTGGATACCTCATTTTCACCCTTCCTACCAAAAAATGTTGCAAATTGGGACTGCCAAAGCTGGTTATCAGTAGCTGCAAAATTCCAAGACCTTCACCAGAAGACAACCATTATGAGGAATAATCAAAGTTGAAAGTTGGTGTTCTTTCTAACTTGTTTACAATGAAACTAAAGAATTGGTGAATTACCAACAAACTTTCCCTACAGAAACTAAGGACTGCAAGTCCAGGAAGCTGAAGATGTGCACTAAAATATCTTGTGGAATTTCATCAGTTGCACCTGAAAATATGAGAGACAAGAAACTGTAGTAGGAAGGAATGGAAAATCAGATGCTGCATTCAGTATGTAAGCAATATTACAAATTATGCCTTACCTTCTTCTTGATGACGAGATTTACAACGTCTCTTATGAGCAACCATTGCGTGTTTGAATTCTTTAACGGCCATATTCTTCCTCTGTTTCGGCAACACAGCTTCGGCACTCTGAATTAGGAGATGAGCTGCTGAAACAGCGATGCGTGTCTGTTGTCTGAATTTGGGAAATTAGGGAATTGATCAAGGAAATCAGACAATTTGCTTTCATTTAACCAATTCAAAATTTCACTAAATCTACTCTCTAATCCCAAATATCAACTACATGTCAAATTCTAGAACGAAGGGTTTCAATTCGAAGATCAAAACCTTCGGAATTTGGCCCAAATTCGAAGTTCAAAAGCCAGAATTCGGTGATTCAGGGATAGAAATAAATAGAACAACAATGAATCGATAGAAAGGGGACTTACTGAGGAAGGAGACGGAAGGCGGCAAGGGTGTCTTGGAAGACGATAGATTGTAGATTTTTCGGCAGCTTGTTATACGATTCTCTGAGGACGCAGCTTAGATCTTTGCAGGCAGTTGGGTAATGATGAATTCTGGAAAGAGCATCCATAAACGCAAGCTTTTCGTATCTTCTCTCTATTGGATTTGACATTTTTAGAACTGGGATTTACCAATTCTCAGAGGAGAAAAGAAAAGGAGAGGCCCCCAGGCCCGAAAGACCAGACCATGCCTGACAATTTGAAATAGTTGGGCTAGGACTTCAATGGCATTGGCTAACACCGCCGTTGTTTTAGTTTATTTCCGGGATAAGTTTCTATCCTCGCCCGCAAAAGAGCAAATGGTACAATGAGAAATTAACATTTTCAACCAATTTCATACGTCATTATGCCCAAAAATATCTAAAATAACAAGAAAATAATATCACTCTAAATATGTTTTTCTAACATTCTTAAAATATCAAATATTAATTCATATTAGAATTTCAATTCTCTGTAAACTCTCTATATTTTGATTTCTGATATTTGTACTCTTATTCAAATCTACTTAATATAATATAGATCTCTGATCTTTGTATTCTGATCCAAATCTACTTTCTCCAATGTGCTTTGCTTTCCACCCTAAAATTTCAACACAAAAGAAAAAAATCGGTTCAAACAAATAACATCTTAATGTTTTATTAAGCTTTACATGATTAATCAACATTAACACCAATTTTATTTTATCTAAGAATTTTATAAAGTTACATTGCAATTCACATAAATTTCGTCCCGTTTCCCCTCTTTTAAAACTGGGTGAAAGTGGATAAAATCAAATGAAATTCATTTGAAAATGATTGAAACAATTAAAACACATTAACCCCAACGTTTTATCAAGTTTCACACAAGTTTCAAAAAATAACATTGCAATTTCACCTATTCTGAAATTAAGTGAAAGTAGATAAAATTGGATGAAACTCCTCTAAAAATGATTGAAACAAGTAAGAAATATTAATGCCAATATTTTATAGTGCAATTTCATATGAAATTTACCCAATTTCACGAAATCGGATGAAATCAACTAAAAACTAATGATTGAATCTGTTCTCTAAGTATTAATCCCAATGTTTCAAGTAGTTTCAATAAACATCAGTTATACCATACATGATTTTATTTTTCAAACCAAATTACATTGCAATTAGAAAAGGTGTTCACTCCACTACTATATCTAAGCTTATTAGAATCATATCTTAAAGTTATTTTAATCTCCACCATAAATAAACCTCAATCTAATAGATAACAGTTCAGTCACTGACCAAAGGAACGGATCACCACTGAGTATGGCTAGCATATTGATTGAAAGAAAAACATTAATTTATGGCATAAAAATATTCAATCAAATCAGAAGTAATATAAATTCCATAAAAACTGTAGAAGTTTTACTAGACTAGACTATACACCAAAAACAGAAGGAAACAATATACAGATGCTATTTTCTGAGGGATACTATTGTTCTTAGGCAGCAAATTATATAAGATTGAGAAACCCAAACATTGGTTCCTCCAAATGCAAACATCAACAACCAGACATTCTTACCAACATATAATTACAATACCAAAATGTGGTTTCTAATGATCTTAGGATTAATTAACACCTAAACATCGACAACCCTGGCTTGTCCGCTTCAACTAAGATCACAATCTGTGGATGAGTCTTTCTCGTAATCCGGTGGAGCTGCGTTTTTCGTTGCTGCAATCTTCCATGCTTTGTTACAGAGCAAAGGCCTATGGCTTCTTCCCTTTTTACTGATCACACACTAAAGATGTCGTCGCCTTTTCGATAATCTATAGGAAGTAAGTTAACTGTTGCTTCTTCCTTGAACCTCCTTCTCCATATAACTCATTCCATTGCTTTAGCTCACTCATTACTGATCCCTCCGATGCAAAACTAGCCGCCACCTGCAATGCCAGTTTCGTTATAAGTTAAAACCACTCTATTTCGATGTAATTGGAGATATGAATATGAATGTAAGCTCACCTGATTCTTTGCCTGCTTCATGTCTTCCATGTTTAAGGCTCTCAAAATGATTGCTTGTTCTTTAGCTTCTTCCTGTGTCTTTGAAGCATCTTCTGAGCTTGTGGCTTCTTCATCTTTCTGTTTCTTTGCCTGTTAAACAAGTTTAACGAAATTGTATCAGCAGGAATCGACAAGATAATACCCGAAATATGTTCTTAAGAAAGAGGATATTACTTTGACCTTCAATCTCTCCTTCTGTATTAACTCTCTGACCGGTCTATAAGCTGCTGTCACACACAAGTTCTGTTTACAGATCATCAACGCACCGAGTTACTTCTGTTTACAAGGTTTGAATGCAAAAAAAAAAAATGACAAACAAATGAACAAACCTTAAGATCACTTCCACTATATCCTTCTGTCATGACTGCAAGCTCCTTAAAGTCGAGATCTTCGGTTTTCTCTTTTGCCAGAAGAGTTTTTAAGATCATTTCCCTGTTCTCGACCGATGGGAGACCAACCATGATCCTGCTTAACGTAAAACGTGTTAAAAGTAGTCTTGTCATTAGTCTTCGGGACGTTTAGTTACTTACACAAGATAGATACATTACCTGCGCTCGAACCGCCTAATAATTGCTTCATCAAGATCAAAAGGTCTGTTGGTTGCAGCAAGAACAAGTATACGTTCCCCAGGCTTTGTCAACAGCCCGTCCCAGTGTGTCATGAACTCGTTTTTTATCTTCCGCATGGCCTCATGCTCCCCAACTCTGGTCCGTTGACCAAGCATGCTATCAACCTCATCCACAAATATGATAGTTGGTGATACTTTTCCAGCAAGTGAAAAAAGTGCGCGGACATTCTTTTCATCCTCACCGAACCATTTCGAAGTGATGGTGGACATTGAGACGTTAATGAAACTTGCTCCGGCTTCATTTGCTATCGCCTTTGCTAGCATTGTCTTTCCCGTGCCTGGAGGTCCAAATAGCAGTATCCCTCGGCAAGGTTTAAGAAGACCGCCTTTGAAAAGGTCCGGTCTTCGAAGAGGTAGCATCACAAGCTCTTGAAGAGATTCTTTGATTTCATCCATGGCTCCAATATCATCAAATGTTACTCCAACCTCATTTGCAGGAATAACCTCTGGCCTGATTCGTTTCTCAAATTCATTATCCGGAACAACTTCCTGCTAGAAAAAACTCGAGTCCATTAGCAAGACTAGTAGAATTATAGACCATATCATCTACAAACTGGATTTTGGCTTACCGCCGCTTTAGGTGGAGGTGGATTTTCTCCATCCTTCTTCGCTGCAGAAACAGATTTTTCGAGTTCACCCTTATTTTCGGGTGCTGTGGTTTCAGATTTCGACTCTGTCTTCGCCACAACAGCCTCTTCCCCTTCCTGAAAATTGTGATAATGGATAAGCAATTGAAGACATGAAGCATTTATGTACCGAAGAAGATACAAACCTTGCCAACTTCGCCATTTGTCTCCATCTTTAGAGTATCTTTCCCGCCACTTTTGCCTTCTTGGAATATACTAAATCCATGAGACAAGCTGCTCCAGAAGAAGCGATTAGTTTTTATTCGTATCCAAACAAGCTAAGGATGAAATATGAAACGGAAATTGTTATCTACCTCTTAGATGATATAAGAAGCTTTCCATTTCGGTATTCAGGCTCTGGATTATTCATCAGATGATATGATATTGCTGAAACCACAATCTCTTGTATATAATTGCTTAGAACAATCGTATCCGCGTGGCAAATCGAACTTAAATCATCACATTCGATGTCATTTGCCGCCAGTACCTCCACTATATGGTATTTGTTATCTTGAAAGTGAATCATTTTCATGTCTTCTTCCAGTTGTGTTTTCCAGCTGACAAGACGAGTCTCATCTTCTGGTGGTTTGATCTCGATGTTATAGGGGAATAAGATGGTGAGGTGTTCATCTACTTCTCTGCAATCATCTTCTTGATCCACTATTCGAGAACCAAGTACCAAAATCGACCCCGAAAGCTTCTTCAAAAATCTACTAAACAAGTTGTAAAATCTTTCTGATCGAAGAAGTAGCTTTTCGACATCTCTGATGTATAAAATTACACCACTTGTTTCTGATATTGAAATCAAGGCCTGTAAGCGAAAAGACAAGTTAAATTCGACGTCATCTAAGTATGAATTATCAACAAACCCTATGAATAAAGCTAGATCCGAGTCCAGAAATAAGCAATTCGTTGCATGATTATAATGTATACCTTGAATAGAGAATGCAGAAAGACTTTTTCATCAAAACACCAGCTGTTTGCTTGCTTGAGGGAAGCTGAAAACGAAACAAAACCGAATCACTATTGTTAATATCTGCAATCATATTGATTATAATATTGAACATGGAAGTATGAATTATCAACAAACAGTATGAGTAAATTTTGATGTCTAACCTGGATTGGCGGATGCTGATTGCGAGGAAATGCTACTAATGTCAGAGGCTGTAGAGGCATTTCTACGGAGTTTGGTATGATTATTCAAATCTTCCACATTCCTGCATTACTTAGCAGCTTTAGAACAGCAAAAATTAACTAATTCATCTAGAACTTCAATCTCAGAAAGCACAACAAATTCAGCCAAGCCTTATATCTCTACCATGCCGAAAGAGCTTAAAGATGTAGACAGTACCTTGACCCGACATCGAAACTACTGCTATGACGATGCAATTTGCCTGCACAAATATTCTTCATTAGGTAAAATAAATACAAAATAACAAGAACAACTTCGTTAAAGATAGCTCTCCTCGCATACCGAAAGAATTCAGCTTAACTTTATCCGTACCTCTTGTATTTTCTTTCGAAGTAAGCATTGAAAAAGAACCAAGTAAATTGGACATTTTTTCCATTGACAACTCTGAGATGGACCTCTTGAAATACTGCAAGGAGGAAAAACAAAATCAGAATGCTAATAGTGATAATTCAAAAGTTTGGTTAATCACACCTTCATCCAACAACAATCAATATTTCACACTCGATTTATTAGCAAAAGCCGGAGATCAATGCTTACAGAATCTTTTCTGATGCATCCATATTTGCTCTGCATCTGTGGAAAGGAAAACATACATAAGTACTACTGGAAGGCAAATCAAAAGTGAACTTTATGAAAACTTATAAACACTGACCTTTGCGGAGAAACTCGAAACATCCAACAGAAGCAACTTTGACTCAAAGAAATGTGCTAAAGCCTTAGCCAGCATTTGATGGTAAGGTTCTTAGAATACAAAAATAGCAACCCGATTAGTCTAAAATACTTCAATTCGAAACAACAAGACACAGATCAAGCTCGCATACCAGCAGGTCCTGAGAGCAAAATAGCTCTACTACCAGCAGAAAGGTTCCTGGTGTGCTTCGAGATATCCGAGTGCTTTAAATGGATATACGCAGCACTAGTCAACGAAACCCGAGTTATTTCACTGTAAATGCACCATCATCAGAATCACAACTTCAATATTAAAGATGAACCAAAATTTTCGAAATTAGCCTAATAATTTGCATTCAAAATAATGTCAAGAACCCAGTTCAAGCATAGGTTTAGAAGTAAAGTCCTTTATATAATATTCAACTAAGATTTCATCATCTCCAGCCTAACAATTCAACCAACTTCTGATTTTCATAATTAGAACTTCAGAAAGACTAAATTTTGGATATAATTAAGCTGTCCTTTAATACAAGAATTAGTACCCTAATCCTGGTATTAACAATAACCTAATAATTGATAGATTCAGTTGTAAAGATCCTGCCTTTCCAAATTCCAACTTAGAATCTTTGAAAGAGTAAAGATCCCATAAACAGAATCTAAAAAAAGAGGAAAATTAATCAAATTCCATGATTAAGGTAATTAAGATTTATTAAAACATGGGGAAAACCCCATCAAAATGGTTCTATATCTTAAGATCTCTAAATGCCATTCCATTCTCATTCATACCTGAGGTAATAAGGAAACTCATCAAAGGTCACAGAGCTCTTTCTGCCATCAACAATTTGCCTAATCAACTCTTGCTCAATCTGCTCAGCTGTAACATCATCTGAAACACCATTCCCAATTCCCAATCTGTTCAAATTTTGGCCAGATGCTAATTTCAATCCAACCCCAACACCTACTCCTACACTTAACGCTGATAATATGTAATGCTTCTGCTCCATCTCTTCTTTCTTTTTTTTCTTCTTTTCACCACCAAAGCTTAAACCTTTTTTTTTTTTAACTTCTGCAACAAAACATGATGAATATAAAAACAAAACTTTAAACCCACTTGTGTAATATGTTTCCCAAGGCAAATCAAAACCCAAGATTTGAACTTTATGAGAGATTTTGGAAAAAGAAAAGACGGATGAAAGAGATTCAAGAATTTGAAGAATCCAATCAAAATATTTGTTGATATTTTTTATAAAATTAATGGAGGTTGTGTGTGGGGGCTGAGGAATGAATGGGGACTAAGAATAGAAGGTTGGTGTATAAGCTTTTTGACAGGTATTGTTTGAAGCTCTGTGGTTTGGCCTTCTTCAACTATTTATAGCATCCTCTAATGGACGTTAATTGGTAACCGGGAAAACCTCTTTTTTTGTTTTTTGTTTTTTTACTGTAAATCTTTTACTTTGGTCGGTCTCTTCTTTTTCTACTTTTATTTCTCTTTGCTGGTTTCTGTTTTAGTGTAAAAAAAGGAAGAATGATTATATTCAATAACCTACAAAGACGTTTACAGAGAGAGACTTATATGAAGGAGAGTCCTTGAGAAATATAAAGAGAGAAAACTATTTGAGTGGGAGAGATAACCATAAATTAATTAAAATAATATAAATATTATCTCTAACACTCTACAAGCCGATAATCAAGAGTTTTAAGCGTTTTCAAAAAATGGAAAAACAAACATTCGATAATGGGTTGATAAGAATATCTGCTATTTGATTTTCGGTTGGAAGAGAAAACCACAAAATACTTATTCAGAAACAAAGTGGTAATCAAGTTCATTGTGTTTTGTACGAGCATATAACACTAATCAAGTAGATTACTATAATATTGTCACATTTAAGTTGAACTGGTCGAGGAATAGAAACCCGAAATTCTGACAGGAGATTTGTTGCTATTTGTTTTATTAATACAATCATTCCTTTTTTTTTAGTTTTAGATTTATCTCAATTTCCTCTAATCTCAATTACTCAATGCACTCTAAGTTTTCTATTTTCTCCTTTTATTGCCTTACCCTTTTATCATTCTCATAAAATTCCACTTTAGGCTCTATTTTAATTTTTAATTTTGGTTTTGGTTTATATACCTAATTACTTTTATTTATTTATTATTTCTGAATTAATTTCACTTTTAATCATTATTTTTTTATTTTTTTATTTTTTTCTCTCAAAAAATATTTTTGATTAAATTTTACTTTTTAAATTTCATTTTGGTCCTTATACTTACTTATTTATACTTTTTTTTTTATATCTCTAAACTAATTTCACTTTTAAATCTTGTACTTTATATAGTTTTACTTTTTTAGCCTGAACAAACATTTTGACCAATTTTTTTTTATTATTCAATTTTAATATTTATTTTTAATTATTTTAAAATATAATGTTCATGCATTTTTTTATTCATTTTATTTCAGCTTCTTCTCTTTTATCGTCTTTTAATTTTAATAGTTGAAGTAATTGATTTTAATTCTTATATTTACATGTGATTAATTTATTAATGCAGAATATTTATGTATAAATATTATTGTTAAAAACAATCTAAAATCTAGTTTATTATCTCATTTGAATCTAATAGCCACAAAAGGAATCAGATGTATATCATTCTCTTTCTGAAACTAAAACAAACAGACAAGAGAATTCATAGTCATTGCATTTCTTTTTCCTTGTTTCTATTTCTAAATTCATTATGTTACCCCAGCCCGAACCAAGCGCCCCTAAAGAGACACACAAATGTGGAAAACCCTTTTGTAACGAATAATATCCGAATTTACAAATGATGTCATCAACCGTTATTCCTTCTATAAGAAGGATTAATGACAATTAATACAAGATTAATGATAATTAATGCATGATTAATGATAATTAATGGAGGATTGATGACAATTAAGCTCAATTAAAGCAAGAAAGTTATAAAAGAGAGTATATATACCCCAACTAGGGTATGCTACAAGTAAGTTAACAATATTCTTCTCTTTTCAATACTTATTATTCTCCTATAATATTACTGACTTTATCATCGGAGCACCAATGACCGAATCCAACAACGTCTCACAATGGAGCCACTAGCAGAACCACTAGAGGAGAAAAGTGCAGTTATTAGTAACGAAAAAAACACGGGGCGCTGAAAAAATAAGTCCGCTAATAATAATAATAATAATAATAATAATAATAATGGGAATACATAAATCACTCAAACTTGAGGGGATACAATAACTTAGGAGATAATTAGAATACTCGAATTGTATCCTTACACCAACAATGTAGTATTTCCCAAACTCTCAACTCCCACTATCTATTTTTTCTCTCACTCTTTTGCAGAAAAAATACTCTATAAAAGAAACTACAAATATTTTTTTTTATCTAGAATGATACATATCAATTCTACACCAAAGGTTATTTAGCTTATGGTATGCAAGAAAAAATTGCATTTTCGGTGCATTATTGCACCAAAAGTTGCACTCATTCGAAATAGTTGTATGCACCCTACAAATCTCCCCCTCCAGACACATGGGGATGGTACCAGAGAAGTTCCATAATAGGAGCTCATGTCGATTAGTTTGTTCCACAACTCGAACTTCTCTCGTGGAATTACTTTGGTTAGCATATCTGAAAGGTTCCTTTCTATAAAGATTTTCTCTAGATGAAGAACTCCTCATTCCAATTGTTCGCATATCTAGTGATACTGAATATCAATTTACTTCATTCGAGAATGATACATAATATTCTTACTTAAGTCTATGACACTTTGATTGTCACAATATACTATGCACTCTGTTTGCTTTTGACCCAATTCATTAAAGAATCTTTTCAACCAAATCATTTCTTTACCTGCTTCACCAGTCGTAGAAAGTGCAATACATTTTCTATAATTTAGATTGCTAAGAAGTTGCTCATTCGGCGAATGTAAATACATATCCCAAAGTTGATCTTCTATGATCAAGGTCTCCTACCATATCATCATCAACAAAGCCTTCTAAGATTAGTTTAGATCCTCCATAACATAAGCACATCTTAGGACTTCCCTTCAAATATATGAGAATCCATTTAACGTCTTCACGCTATTGTCTTTCTAGAGTATCCAGGAATCTGCTTATGACTCCAACGACATGAGGAATATATGGTCTTGTACAAACTATGACATACACCAGACTTTTGACTGCAAAGAATTATGACATATTTCTTACTATAGATTTCAAAGAAGAGAAAAGAGGCATTCATTAGCATAAGAAGGCCCACTGAGCGGATCTCCTTTTTTTTTGCTAATATTGTAGGACATGACTCCTTACTCATCTTCAGATGACCAGCAAGTGGAATGCTAATTGGTTTAGCATTCAACATGTTGAAACATTATAGTACCCGTTCAACATACTTCTCTTGTGCCAATCATAACTTTTTAATTTTATATCACAAACCATTCTCATACTTAAAATTTATTATGTTGGTCCCAATTCTTTCATGTCAAAGGATTCTGCTCCTTTAATTTACAAATTCATATAGCATTTTGCCCTAGGATCAACATATCATTAACATATAATAATAAAATGATGAAGTTGTTACCAGAAAATCTTTTGAAGTGAACAAATGGATTTGTTTGTGTCTTCTTGTATCCATGACCACTCATAAAAGAATCAAACTTCTTATACCACTATCTAGGTGCTTGTTTTAACCCATAAAGGCTCTTCTGCAGCTTGCAAACCATGTGTTCTTTTCCTTTCAATTCAAATCTTTTAGGTTGCTCCATGTAGATTTCTTCCTTCAAGTCACCATGAGGGAATTTTGTTTTCATATCTTAGTATTCAAGCTCCCGACCTAGACTAGCTACCAAGCTTACAACTGCTCGAATATATGTCATTTTAACCACTCTAGAAAATATCTCGTTGAAGTTAATACCTTTTTATGTTGAAAACCTTTGACTACTAGATGGGCTTTATACTTCACCAGCTTTCCCTTTCCATCTCGCTTGAAAACCCATTTTTTCTTTAATATTTTCTTCCTCTAGGAAGTTCAACTAACACATATGTGTGCTTTTTTAATAATTCATCTCCTCCAAGGTTGTAAAAAACATTAGGCGATAGTCGGACATACAACACCTTCAGGGATTAAGCAATGACTAATCGGGAATTAATCAAATTTATATTTTTGCAATTTCTTATTTGTTAATAAACAAATTACTATATAGATACAATTATGTATTATACTATACAAAATAATACTATAAAAGGATTTAATATAAAAATTATGTATATTTGTAATATATATCCTTAAAAATGTGCAAACAATAATATTTCAACAACTATATGATTGAAAAAACTCAAATAAGTAAAAATTAATTTTAATAATTAATACAATTCACCAAAAACTATGAAACAATGTCCTTAAAATCTTACACCATATTATAGAAACAAGTAGAATACACAATTAAATAAAAATAATTCACCAAATATCACACGATATTGTTCAAAAGTGAATTATAATAAAGAAAAAATAATAATAAACAATTAAAAAATACTTATTATTTTGATAACCATCTCAACCTGAGGTTTTAGGCGCTACCTAAGCAATCTAGGCATTGCTACGTGCCCAAAAATGCCTAGAGGGACTAATCAGAACATATTCTCAACTTTGAGCATGTAAGCAAGCCTTAGGCGGTCCAAGTGGCCAAACTTTTCAACACTCGTCTCCTCTTGCATTGTCTACGGCATGAGCTTTTGTCTGGATGAGTTAGAACTTTCTAAAAATTCCCCACTCCCCCTTATCAAGTTGAAGAATATACTCAAAAATAGGATATTTTGATTTTTTTCGGCGATATCTAACAGATCTTCTTAGTTGTTTAGCTTCTACTTGTTGGGTAGATTTCTCCCCCTACTCAACAATGTCTTTTAGCTCATATTCCTCTATCACTTCTGGTAATTCATCATTGAATTGAATTGGCATATCTTCTCGACTTGTAGCATTGTTGGTGGTGAAGGGATGGCATCAATCAGATACTCTAGCTTCTCATTCTTCTTCTTGAAGTATCTATAGTCTCATTTTCTTGAAAGACTATATCTCTGCTTCTAAAGACTTTCTTCTTCCATGGGTCCCACAGTTTGTAACTGAACTACGCATCCACGTATATAATGAAGATACAAGGAATTGATTTATCATCAAGCTTTGATTGCTCTTTAGGCACGTGAACCATTGCATTACATCCAAACACTTCAGATGAGAGTAGCAAACATGTTTGCCAGTCCATACTTTTTGGAAAATCAAAATCTAAAATAGTTGATGGAGATCTGTGAATGGCATATCAGGTTGTGTGAGTTGTTTCTCCCCAAAATGACTTAGGTAACTTAATCATCTTAAGCATGAATCTGACCTTTTCCACAATGGTGTGATTCATCCTTTGTGTAACCCTATTGTGATACAAGGTACCTAGTACAACCTTCTTATGTCAAATTTCATGTTTGGAACAATAGTTCTCAAACTCATGTGACATGTATTCACCTCTATTATCCGTCTAGAGACATTTCAATTTCTTATTAACCATGGCATGGGAATTCTATAATGATTGAAATACCTTTTTTTCCTCAGGAAGTACATCCACAACTTTCGTGATGCATCATCAATAAAATAAATAAAAAACCTGTTATCTCCCAAGGTCTGAGTTTTAAAGGAGCCACAAATGTCTGAGTTCATCAATTCAAAAGCATTGGAAATTTTTCTTTATGACTTGTTAAATGAGACTCTATGTTTCTTGCCAAATGGATGTAGTCGCATGGAGATAGTGTTGTTGCATTAGTACAAAGGAGTTCTTTTCTTACTAGTATCTACAAACCTTTCTTACGGATATGAGCCAATCTTTTGTATTACAAGTTTGGTGAAGATTTCTCTTCAAGAGCATACAAACCATCTGTGCAAATCACTGCATTTGTCTTATAAAGAGTAAAACACATGCTTCCTTTAGCAAATGATCGAAGAATTTTGGGTGAGCTTCCATTTATTACTCTCGAAGAAATTCTCGAAACATTTTCGATTTATAATACCACCAAAAATTAAATTAAGTCTCAAATCAGGAACATGTCTGGCTTCTTTGAGAATGAGTGTACAACAGGTATTGTTCTTTATATGAATGTCACCGATTCCAACAATTTTGGAATGGCAGCGGTTTCTCATCTTCATTGTTCTAAAATCTCTTGCTTTATATGTTGCAAAGAACTCCTTATTAGAAGTGGCATGATGGGATACTCCTGTGTCAATCACTCATTCCATCTCATCATGATAGAAATGGTATGATAGGATACTCTAATGTCAATCACCCATTCTATCTCATCATGATTTGAGACTTTAAAAAAAAAAAAATTCTTCATGATTGAAGTAATGATTGTAATCTCCTCTATTGTAGCACTGCGTCTTCTTGGTTATTGCCCTCTTTTAATTCTCGCTTTAGTTTGCAGTGAATTCCTTATCAAATAGTCATCTAGTCCACAGTGGTATTTGAGTATATCTTTAGACTTGGATCTTCCTTTGAACTTGTCTTCTCTTTTTATATCAGTTCCGTATTTTAGGTGCATTGTTGCACTTGTATTTTAAGTGTAATATTACACCAAAAGTTTTTGCAACTAAAAATAGTTGTTTGGTCCCTATAATACTTAGTCTACTTTAATTAAAGTTAACCAAAATTAATTAAACTTATTAAAATATGATAAGCTTGAGTGAGAGATATATAAAGGACAAAGAAATATGAACTTGAATGTGAAATGTTGGCAATCCTCAATCCTTTTCTTGATGATTTTTCTATCTTATTTTAGACATATACGAATCCTATTAATCTCAACGCAAAGTATATCACATCATCTTATTAGCTACTTTTCTTTTTCTTCTAAAATTAAATCATTATTTGAAATGAATTTTTCAAAGTTGATGTGCTTATTATGTCCATGTTTATGTTTATCTCAAGTTATGAACTCTATTATTTTGTTATTATGATCAATAATAGAGATTTAATTCCGGCATCAAATAATACAAATTAATATGTACTGGGTATTGTTGTTGTTTTGTCACCCACTCTTCTTGGTACCATATATTTTAATTTATTTATAAGATTTTGTAAATTAGCAAAAATGTTTGTCTACACACTCACTCCACATGAATTATTGAGAAATCCAGTTAAGAAAGAATGCAGCTGAAATGCCAGCTTATAAAATGAAGTTTTATTTATTCATTTTTTTTGGGGAATTGAAATGGAAATAAAGAATGTTGCATTAAATAAATAAATAATTGTATAGAAGTGGAAAATAAAAACTATATATTATATTTGATGAAGTTGAGTTGACCGGCTTTTGACGCCTAGAAAGAAAGAGTAAGAGTAGAGTGGTCCATGTCACATGCAATTAATTTGCATATAAGTTATGAAACAACTTAAATTAGACATGTACCTATTTCTTTGACATTGATTGATTGTGATACATCATCATATTTTCCTCCTTTTATCAACTTTTTTTTTTTTAAATAACTCTAATAAATAAATATATAAATTCTTTTTGCATACTCTAGTTTCCATGATAAAATTTTCTAATGCATGTTTATATTCAAGTAAAAGAAAAATATTATATATTCGAATGAACTGGTAATTTTAATTATATAATTAGTAAATATTCAGGAGGAGTTTGGTTCACAAGGGTAAGGGAAAAGGAATCAAGAAAGGAAACTAAAAAAAATGAAATGAATAAGCGTTAGTTCCTCTATGTGTTTGGATATGTTTAGAAAATGGAATGGGATAAAGGGAATTCAATTCCCTACAGAACCTCGGTAATGGGCTTAACCTAAAATAGGGTAAACCCATAATTTAAAATAGGTAAAGGAAATGTTTTGTTTAAACAAACAAAAATAAATGGAATGAAATTCTCTCATTTTCATTCTCATTCTCATTCCTAAAGACCCCGAACCAAATGCTCTCTCAAAGTTATAAATCTATATTATTGTTAAGTGTGTCCAATGAGAGACCTAAGTTGAATCTTAGTCGACAACTAGTTTATTTTATTATTTTGATAAAGACAACAATGTTGTTTGCATATCAAGTAATGCTATTTTTGAATTTTTGAGTTAACTTAATTACTTAGGTTAAGCAATAAATAGGCTCCTCATTTTTCAAAAAGTCTAATGTAGGAAGAGTGTATTTTATCTTTATATGTTCGAAGTCATCGAATATTATACTCCATTTGTTCCATAATATTTATCGTTTAAGGTTAAAGCAGAATAATTAAGAAATACAATTAATGTTAACTAAATAATTTTTTTAACCCTTGAATTAATTGCATCCATTAATTAATTTTTATCTATTTCTAAAATAAAAAGGCAATTTAAATATAGGTATATTTGATAAAATATCAATTAATGTACATTTATTGTATCAAAACATCAAAATGTCAAACATTATGAAACAAAAAAAAATTCTCTAGAAAGACAAATATTATGGAACGGATGGAGTATTTACTATCTAATTTCATTTATTTTTTTATTAGTATAATTTATTCCATTATTAAGTTTGAGATTCAAAAACACTGTTTAAGTGGATCTTTTTTAATTAGAGGCGCTTGATTTTTATAGAGGTAAAAAAATAACGGTTTTGATATATGCAGCCCTTAGGGCTGCATATAAACATTAAATACAATAGAATATTCTTTTGTATTTTCAAGATGTATATTTATTATGCATTGAACTTCTAAATACACCAAAAATCATTTAATGCACTCATAAATTCTTTTATATTTGCTATATCTGCATTAATTTTTTATTTTTTGAAAAGATATCTACATTTATTATTTCGGCAGGTTATTTGTAACTGTGTTAATAACATAATAAAAGTTACAAATAACCTATCGAAATAACACAGTTACAAATAACCTGTCGAAATGATAATGTTTAAATCTAACAGATAAAAGTTACATATAAAAAACTGCATATAACCTATAAAAAAATAATTAATTGCTTTATTTTATCGACGAACTTCTTTGGAATATCTGATGTGATAGTCAAATCAGTAAGTTCAAATTTGTTGTTGTGTAAGGGTAAAATTGAACTTACTTGACATTGTTAGGGGTAAAATTGCACAAATTCATAGTTACGAGTAAATCTGCACTTTAAAAAACGTTAGAAGTTCAAATGTATAATAAATGCAAATATCTTTTTGCAAAAAATAAAAAATAAAAAATTAATGCAGATATAGAAAATATAAAAGTATTTATGATTGCATTAAATGATTTTTTGATATATTTAGAAGTTCAATGCATAATAAATATACATCTTGAAAATACAAAAGAATATTCTATTGTATTTAATGCTTATATGCATCCCTAAAAACATCTCCAATAGAGGTTGCCTAAAAGAGTGCTAAAACTTAACACATAATCCCAAAATACAATATTTTATTGTCTCTTTCATCCACATCACTTTTGGCAACTTTTACTTAAAAAATGCTCCAATAGAGGTTGTTTGAAAAGTTGCCATTATAATCCTACAAATTATTATTTTATTATAAATATTGAAAATAAAAGACTTCAGATTTTATTATTTCTAAGAGAGGGACAACAGATTTTATATTAAAAAATAATTAAACAAGGTTGCCAAGAGGTTGCTAAAAATTGACAATTTTCCTTGATACCCACAATCACTCCAATAGTGGACACCCTTTAAAAATTGTCAAAGTTGATGCCACATCAGCTGACACTCTTTTGAAGACCTTCTATTGAAGATGCTCTAAGGGCTGCATATATTAAAACCGAAAAAATAACTAAAAAAAGAGTATAAAAGGAAATACAATGAATGATCTTGAAATTTCTTATTTGTTTGTGCATATTCCATAAAAGGAAATTGTATATTGTGATACCCTTCGTAATTGTTTAGTCAAAGGAAAGAATCAATTAGTTGTAAAAAAATTTAACATCAATTTTCATATTTATATGTTTTGCATTAATGAATCAAAGGATTTGTAACTTTAGAAATTAAAATCAATTATTTAAGCTATTAAAAAGAAAACAAGTTGTGAATCAATGCAACTTAAATAAAATTTAAAAAAATTGCATAAAAATGATATTTTAAAAATAATTTTAATATAATTAAAAATAATAACTTAAAACAGAAATAAAATACAAAAAAAATAAAAAATTTGGTCAAATAGTTTTTGGGTAAAGGATAGGGACTAAAAAAGAAATTAGTCTAGGTGTAAACTAAATAAGTCCACGGAACAAAAGTGAAACTATTCCATGATAAAAAAAAAACAAAAGTAAAGATATACAAATAAAAGGATCAAAATGAAAATTAAAAATTAAAGTAGAGGCTAAAGTAGACTTTTAGGAGGATGAAAGAAGGGCAAAGTATGTATAAGAGGAGAATGGTAACAGAGGTGTGTAATAAGTTAGAGAAGTTTGAATTTTATAATGTAGAATATGGGAAAATGCAGCAAACGAGAAAAATGGAAAAATGAGAAAATAGATAAACCAGAAAAAATATGAAAATACAGAACACGGGAAAAACACGAAAAATGGGACAAACGCTTAAAACGAGAAAAATACAAAATACAGGAAAAACATGAAAACGAAAGAATAGTAAAATGTGAAACACAGAGAATATGAGAAAATACAGAAAACAATAGTATTATGTATTTCCCCCCTTTTTTCATTTTTGGTATCCTTCCTGTATTCTGTGTTTTTCCAATATTCTCTGTTTATCACGTTTTCTTTTGTATTATGCATTTTCTCGTAATTATTTATTTTTTGTGTTTTTCTTGTATTCTTCGCTTTTTTTTTTTTTGTATTTTATGTTTTCATATATTCTATATTTTTTCTTTATTATGCATTTTTTCTTGTATTCTCTATTTTCCACGGTTTCCCTATATTCTTTATGGTCGACGTTATTCCTGTATTATGTGTTTTTCGTATTTTTCACGTATTTTTTCATTTTTTGTGTTTTTCCATTTTCTCTGTTTTCCCGTATTATTCATTTTCCATGATTTTTCATGTTTTCTTGTATTATGTGTTTTTCCTGTATTCTGCATTTTTTTCCATATTATGTGTTTTTCGTGTATTATGTGTTTTTCTTATATTATGCATTTTCCCTGTATTCTCTTTGTTCGCCTTTTTCATTATTATGTGTTTTCCCATATTTTCCGTGTTTTTCCGGTATTTTATTGTTTTCTTGTATTCCGTGTTTTCCTTATATTCTGCAATTTTCATATATTATGCGTTTTTCCGTATTCTCAATTTTTTTTTTGTTTTTTCCGTATTTTGAATCTTTCCCGTATTTCGTATATTTTTCTATTCGGTGTGACGACCCAATAACACATTTCCTATTAGGCCTCGAGCGCATTGACCTACCAAGAATCCATGTGCTTATGCTTTTGGGGGATGGCTTCTAGTTCGTGGAAATGGAAAAGGAGCGTTTTTCCTCATTAGAAAGAACTTGTTCTGCCACTCGACAAATCTATTGATGTCATTTTTAATCGGGGGATAACATTATGTCTTCTATCCAATATGGCAAGACCAGAGATCTTGAAAGGGGATTAAAAGTTTCTGCACCAACGTAACTGTGACTTTATGCCCTACTCGATGGAAAAACTGATATAGGGCCACCCGTTGTGACCAGGCGATCAACATGAGTTGACTTAAGGGCAAGTTGAACTCACGCAACATATTTTCGAAGAAGGGTAGCATAGGAACTCAAAATCCTTATTCAAGATGGGCCTCGTTTAACACAAAGGTGTTATCCTCCATTCTGCTATCATCCCGAACTTATGGCCCTAGAATCTCTAGTGTGTAAGCTCCTCCCATCTGATAAATGATGGCAATCAAATCCACATTCGCGGGAGTGAACAAATTTGCAACCTCATTTACGACAAAGAGCTTCCAAGTTGAGGGCGAAGGTCGTAATGGTTAAATTGTGAAGAAATGGCGCACTAGGGAGTCTCCTCATGACACAATTTATCTTTGGCCTCATGCTATAGCTTATGGAGTCCTTTATTGATAGCGTTGAACTCAGGGGAACAGAAAAATTCCTTTGCGAATCGAGCAATGGTGGGAAATAAAACTCGATTGTAACTAGTTTCAACCCTAAGCTCCTCTAATTTGTTGATGGAAGGGTCATTACCTTCTCTACTAGAGTCACTCGTCTAAGAAATTTTCAGGGATCAAGAGACTTTAGGCATCTCATAGTTAATACACTCAAGCAACGTTTTTAAAGTATGTGAAAAGCAAGAAAATCACACACTGTGGAGTAAGAATGAAAAAGAAGAAGGGAAGAAAACTAACCTGAATGAAAAACGACGCACTTTTTGTTTCCGAAGAAAATGAGGAGTTTAGATGTTTTTTCTCACTTTATACTCAAGTTCCGCTGGAGATGAACGATTATGTGACTCACTATGAACATGTATACCTTTTCACTGCCAGCTAACCATGATGAGGGCATCCCTTCACTAAGACCGAGCTCGGAGCCAAGAGACGAGAACAACGAGAGCCGGGGTGACCAGCCAAGCACGCGGGGCGTGCTCACCAAGGCACGGGGTGTGAAGGATCTCGTTTCCGAAGAATTGTCCAAGAGCTCAGGGACGCGGGACGTGCCTCTAAACGCGCGGAACATGGACTCGACATTCGAGAAGAAACCAGTCCAGGAGGTCAAGTACGCAGGGCGTACGCCTAGAGACGCCACATGTGAATCCCGACCAACGGAGCCGAAAAGTCCAGGAGCTCGAGTACGCGGGGCGTGAAGAGGACCACGCGGGGCGTGTTTCGCCCGGAGGATACTTCTCCTCCAAGTTCTTGTGGTTGGGCACCATTTCTACTCCACCTCTATTTACTGTTTTGCCACCCCCACTTATTTGCTAAATTGCCATTGGCTTTTCCCTTCCCTAACTTACCCCTACCTAGTGTGTTGTGTTAGAAACCCTACTTGATGGCTCTTGGGTATTTTCCCTCATCTTTTGGATGGAGTATATAAGTTCCCTAATTTGTAATGTTCCGTAACTTTTATGAAAATCAATATCAAGCCTCCATTGGAGTTCAAGGTTCATCCTTGTTTGGGTTAACTCAACCTTCAAGTCTAGCTTGAGATGATCGAAATCTTTGTGAGTTTAAGACTAAAACTCTCAGTCGACTTTAATCTAACTCATTGGGAATGAGTTCATGTTGTACACCGACCACCAAGCCCTTAAATACTTGGGAAGTCAAAGGCAACTCCTGAGCTCCATGCATGCTAGATGGTCCGCTTTCATGGACAAGTTCCCTTATAAGCTTCTCCACAAAGCGGGTCAACAAAACAAAGTGGCGAATTCTTTGAGTCGAAGGGTAGCACTCTTGAAAACCGTAGCTTTGGAGCTAGTGGATTTTGAGCACATCAAGGGAGAGTATGATGAAGATCCGGACTTTGGAAATGAGTGGGAGAAGTGTAGGAATGGCACCGAAAGAGGCGAGTATCAGTTGGTGGATGGGTTCCTCATGAGGGGAAGCCAGTTGTGTCTTCCGAACACGTCCATATGGGAACGAGTGATCCAGGAACTACATGGAGGGGTGTTAGGAGGCCACTTTGGTAGGGAAAAGACCTTTGACGTGGTTAGCTTCCGTTACTTTTGGTCTAGGATGAGGAGGGATGTGGCGTATATCGTGGAGCGATGTGAGATTTGTCAAACGTCCAAGGGACATACTATTAATGCCAGATTATGTATGCACCTCCCGATTCCGAAAACCATTTGGGAAGATCTCTCGATGGATTTTGTGATGGGGCTACCAAGAACTCAACGTAGTATGGATTCTATTTTCGTGGTGGTGGATAAATTCTCGAAAATGGCCCACTTCATTCCGTGTCGAAAGACTAATGACGCCACCGCTATTGCTAAACTTTTCTTCCGTGAGGTGGTGAGGTTACACGGGGTTCCCAAGAGCATAGTGTCGGATCGAGACATGAAGTTCGTTAGTAACTTTTGGCGGACTTTGTGGGCCATTCTTAGAACTGCCTTAAAGTTTAGTACCACGGCCCACCCACAAACGGACGAGCAAACTGAATCGGTAAACCGGACTTTGGGGAATCTATTGAGGAACAAGTGTCGGGACAAACCCAAAATGTGGGATTATGTGATTGCACAAGCCGTGTTTTCTTACAACTCCACCGTGAGTTCCACCACCGGAAGGTCACCTTTCGAGGTCGTGTACACCAAGGCACCCAACCATTCACTTGATTTGGGAGAGGTTCCAAAGAGGGAGAAGAAGAGTATAGCAGCCCACAACTTGGCCACCGACTACCACCAAATGCACCAAGAAGTTCGGCATAACATTGAAGAGAAAAATAACAAAGTCAAGGCCAAGGTTGACGAGCACCGATGGGATGTGCAGTGCGAGGTTGGGGATGAGGTGATGGTATATTTGGGAAAGGAGCGGCTCATGCATGCCAACAGCAGCAAGTTGAGGCCGAGGAAATACGGTCCCTACCGAGTCGCCAAGAAGATGAGTGCCAATGCCTACTGATGCGTCTCACGGTTGAGACCCACTAAGGGATAAGTGTACCCCACCGTTATCAAGTAATAATCTGGACAAGTCCATGTATCGAATCCACAGGATTTATTCCTGCAAGTATCGAGCTACTGGGTCTCATGTGTTATCTAGGCTTTGGGGGGTTTTGAGCTGTTTTGATTAAGTTAATCTACTCCTAGTTGAATTACTCTACTCCTAGCTAAGGTATTCTACACCTAATTAAGTTATTCTACCCCTAATTAAGTTAAGCTACTCCTAGGTGATCTTTCACTAATGCAATTACCTGAAGGAACATTGTATGAACGATAATAATGAAGATAGATTATTAGGTCAATTGATTAAAAACCTAATCTAAGTCACTTGTATTCAAGGAGATTAACCCTACTTATCCTTCTGAAGTCCCTAGTGCGTGATTCCCTTGTAAGGCCAAAACTAGGTCTAAGGCTCAACAATTTGGGCTTAATCAACTAAGAGGTCATCAATCTCCTAGGCTCTAACTAGGTCGGATTCAGCTCACAATATGTGTCAACTAGATTTTTGGGCTTTTGAATTAGTTAAACCAATTAAATAAAGCGCAAGACAAAGATTAAATAAATAAATCATTGAACAAAATAAGAGCTAAAATATTATTAAAGATGAAGAACATTGTCACGGGGATACAATTAGCCTAGGATTCATAGACTATATCAAGGGATAAAAACATAATTAGATGAAAGAGATGAGAAAATCCCTTTCAGGGAACCTGTCTATCCTGCAGCCGGCTTCCTAGGACTTAAGGACGGACCTTGAATAATCCTCGGTGAATGGAGCTTCGAAGATTCTTCAATGGAGGTTGAAGGAGACGGAGGAGGTGGAGAGGATTCTTCAAGGGTGAAGGCTAAGGTAAATTACAATAAATGAAAGATCCCAAATAATTCCTAACAAATGGAACTATTTATAATGAAAAATTAAAATCTATTTCTAATGGAAAACTAATTAATAAAAAGCTTTCCTAATAAAAGACTAATTAATAAAAAAAGCTATTCTAATGGAAAAATAACTCTCCAAATATTATCTAATTAATTTATCTTTGGGATAAAAAAATCTAATTATTTAAATACAAAAAGCCCAACGATAATCCCTAAAAATCTGCCAAAATATTCTGCATGATTTTTATTTGCATTTGATGCGCCGAGTGGGTCCTTGATTCTGATCCTTAAAAATCTCCACCTTTATCTCTAAAAATCTGCACATAATCTCATAAAATATTATTTAGATAATTCACTCAAAATTAATTAATTATCCTACCAAAAATCCTTTTTTTAATTACCAAGTCAAATTTGATTTATTTTTGGTAGGTTAATTTCTTAATTTTGGGTACAGATAAAGCTCAAAATAACATATAGAGATTAATTTATTAAAAGTGACAAAATACTTGACAAAAGTTAGGAATATTCAATAAAAAGCTAAAAAGTAATTTAAAACCCTAAAATTGATAAAATAATAATAACTTGCTATTAAAGTAAATAAAAAGAAAATAAAAGATACAAAATAGTCTCTAAAATCGTACTAAAAGATAAGGGTTTTTTACCCCTATCACCTACCAACTGACCCTTCCTAATTGGCTTGGGAAGATGTCTTCTTCTTTTAATGTGCAAGACCTTAAGCTTGTGGAAACCGGAGGGAACGTTGCCAACCAAGGCAACGGAGGCGGAGTCCAACTTTTTCAAAGAAGGGGAGAATGATGAGGGCATCCCTTTACTAAGCCCAAGCCCGGAGCCAAGAGACGAGAACAACGAGAGCCGGGGTGACCATTCGAGCACGCGGGGCGTGCTCACCAAGGCGCGGGGCGTGAAGAATCCCGTTTCCGAAGAATTGTCCAAGAGCTCAGGGACACTGGGCGTGCCTCTAAACGCGTGGAGCATGGACTCGGCATCCGAGAAGAAACCAGTCTAGGAGGTCAAGTACACGGGGCGTACACCTAGGGACGCCACGCATGAATCCCGACCAACAGAGCAGCCAAGTTTAGGAGCTCGAGTACGCGGGGCGTGAAGAGGACCACGCAGGGCTTGTTTCGCCCGGAGGATACTTCTCCTCCAAGTTCTTGTGGTTGGGGACCATTTCTGCTCCACCTCTATTTACTGTTTTGCCACCCCCACTTATTTGCTGAATTGCCATTGGCTTTTCCCTTCCCTAACTTACCCTTACCTAGTGTGTTGTGTTAGAAACCCTACTTGAGGGCTATTGGGTATTTTCCCTCATCTTTTGGATGGAGTATATAAGCTCCCTAATTTGTAATGTTCCATGACTTTTATGAAAATCAATATCAAGCCTCCATTGGAGTTCAAGATTCATCTTTGTTTGGGTTAACTCAACCTTCAAGTTTAGTTTGAGAAGATTGAAATCTTTGTGAGTTTAAGATTAAAACTCTCAGTCGACTTTAATCTATATAAAACCACCACTCTCACTAAAAAATATGCTCTAACATCTTAAATGATGATAACAGTTCTGTGGGAAAGATTGCAAAAAAAATATGATAGTTATGACCCATCACATTAAATACTTCGAACTGAGTCATAGTGGGGACATATGTTTCAAACTCATTCTTTTTAGATTCAATGCGTCTCGAAAAAGGAGGTCTATCAAGAAAATAGGCTTTCATTAAGGAAACAGATTTATGATCCGAACATTTCACATCACCGCCAAATCTAAAGATAAATATGTACTTCTACCAGCTACTTTCATCTATTTAAAGGGAATAACTCTTTCTCTCTGTATGTATTTACGGTAGTTTTCACTTGGCCAATCACTTAGTAGGTGAAAATTACTGATGTATTTATTATGAACTTCTCATAATATTGTTGTCAAAATCTAAAATTCGTATATTATTTCTAATTAATTTAAAATTTTTATATTGTTAAAATTATAGGTGTCAATGTCCAGCAAACATTTTATGCAATTCTTAATTGGGTTTATTAATTAGAATTTGAGGTGTAACTTGTTTGGATATGGTTTTGGTATTTGCTTGTGATTTAGGACTCCTCATTTACAAGTCAAAAATGAAAAAGAAAAAATAATATATAGGTTATTTGCACGTTACGTTTCAACTATATGCACAAATTCAATATTAACACGTAACTATCGTAATTGTTTATTTGTTGAAAAGTATTGACTTGTCATTTTAATTCTGTAAAAAATCAAAAATAAAAAATCAATTTAAGAATCCAGTATTACATAATTAAAATAAACAATTACCTTAGTACAATTAAAACAATTGGACTTCTTGTATTTTTGGCACTAATTGTTTTTTTAATCAAAACAGCAATGAATTAATGAGTTAAATCATGGCAAAATTGTAATAATGAATCAGAAACAGAATTCGGTAATAAACTAAAAAAAGAAAGGCAAGTGGATAAATGAGAAGACTGTGCTAACACATGTGACATCCTATTCGCTTGCCGCCGTATCCATTTGACTGAGTAAGAGTCATTTGATGTTAGAATCAATCGTATTTGAATAATTCTACCCTCAAATTCGGAATCATCCACATAACTAGAATTTATTGCATCAATCATTTGTTTAGCATCAGATTCGAAAATCACATTCCTTATTTCATTGACTTCTATCCATTGCATAGCCTGTAATAGAGCTTCAGCCTCACATTCTCGTGTTGTCGGACAACATAACAGACTCGCACATCTCCCCATTATAAACTGTCCATTTGCATCTCGTACTGCTGCTCTCATTCCTGCACGACCATCAGCGTTAAAACATGCGGCATCAACACAGCACGAGAGAAAACCTTCCGATGGTGGGTGCCAACCCATGCAACCAGCAGATGAACTATTTCTTACTATTGTATTTCCGATCTGATGTTCTCCCGTACCAGTCCGATTCCTCAAGGCATTTGCTTCTAACCAATCATTAAGTACTGTGCAGGCATGAACCACTATTTGATCTGATGTGCCTGATTTTTCAAAACTGTGTAGGTTTTCTTTAAGAATTATCTGTAACATTCTTGGACCTAGTCCAAGTGGCGAATCCATTCTCGATAACCGGCCCTGCCAACCTTATGGAACATTTCAATTGAACCCAAACTCAAACAGTACTGTAATGCTCTGCGGGTGATGGTTCCGAGGAAAGGTCTGCCGATAGTGTCGACTCTGCTGGGACTAGAGAAATTTATTTTAATTTTACTTTTGGTCTTGTATTGATATCTTTTAATCACTACCTTCATAAAAAAATCAAAGAGTAAATATGATATTGCGGCCCTTAAGCTTGATATGTCTAAAGCTTACGACCGGGACGAATGAAACGTTCTAAATCAGATGATGCTAATGTTCGGTTTTGCTGATGGTTGGGTCAATTTGATTATGCAGTGTGTGTGTGTGTAAGGCAAGGTATAATATTATTAGTGGATGTTATTCTGTTGGTCATGTGGTTCCTCAAAGGGGGTCTTCACTAGGGTGACACAATTTCACTTTATCTCTTTATTATATGTGCTAAAGAGCTTTCTTGATCATGGACAATGCTTGAAGAATGTTTTATTCATGGTTGTAAGGTTGCCCGTAATGCTCCCTCTATCACTCATTTATTTTTTACGGATGGCAACTACTTCTTTTTCAGGGCTAATAGGTCAGAGGCTTCAGCCATAAAATAATGTTTCACTGATCATGAGAAGGCTTCAGGACAAAACATAAATTTCACTAAGTCCTCAATCTCTTTCAGTAAAATTTGCCCGGAGGAGGACTGCACTTTGATGAGCTCCATTCTTGGCGTCTATTCTTTGTCAGCCCCTAACAGCTATTTAAGATTGCCATGAGTTATTGGAAAAAATAAGACTAAGGTTTTTGGCTACCTTGAGGACATGATTGCTTCGAGAATGAGGAGTTGGAAAGCTCATTTTCTCTCACGACCTGGTAAGGAAATCATGTTTAAATTTATTATACATGCTCTTCCTTCTTATGCGATGAGTCTATTTTTAGTCCTTGAAACTCTTTGTTCATACTTGGAATAGATGATGAACTCCTTTTGGCGAAGCTCGGATGGTAGCGGTAAGGGAAGCATTCATTGGAAACCTTATGGATATGCTTTGTGTCCCTAAGAAGATTGGTGGCATGAGATTTAGAAAACTCCATCCATTTAATCTAGCTCTTCTAGACTAATGAATCCCAATTCACTTGTTGCCCATGTTTTTAAAGCCTACTATTATCTGAATTGCTCTTTCCTTAATGCTTCTAGTATGAATAATCCTAGTTTTATTTAGCAAAGTATTATTGCTGCCCATATCTCTTATTTTAACGGGCACTTGGAGTTTCGTAGGGATGTGGCGTGATATTCGTATCTGGCATGATCAATGGCTCCTCAAATGAGGCAAATCCTTTTACAGAGAGCCTTATGCTCCACGACTTGATTGTTGATACTATCTCTGATTTATTGTCTGATGATGGAAGGATGTAGGATAAATTTTTTGTTAGGGGGAATCTTCTCTCCTCTTGATTAAAATATCATCTTTCAAATTCCCCTCAGTAGACGTCGTGTTGAAGACTCGTGGTATTGGACTAGGATAGACATAGTCTATATAAGGTGAAAAGTGGGTACATGAGTTTGATGCGTCAATTTTATGGTATTAACTCTCCGCAGTAAACTAAAGTTTTGAATTCGATTTGGAACCTCCACGTTCCTCCCTAAGTTAAAAATCTCTTGTGGAAAAGTCCTAACAGATCATCTCCCCTCGATGAATGTGTTGCATACTCACCAGGTTCCAATCTTATGCATTTTCCCTTTGCGTTCTTATGCTAATGAGGATCTCTTCCATGCTTTGGCTCGTTGTAGCATTGCACATGCTGTCTGGATTTTATCACCACTTAGAGTTATCAAGTCTCACTTTGATAATTTTAGAGATTTCTAGTCTTTTGTGCATTCAAATTTGCGCCAAACATTTAAGATTGCTGCTATGTTATATTGGGTTGTTTGGTTAAACATGAATGATTTGGTTTGGAACAATGCTAGAATTACTACTCCAATAACAATCCGACTTCTTTTTACCTAATTGGAGACAAGCTCATCTATATTGCGGCCCCTTTACTACCCCATCCCTCAAATTCCGACTACTTGGACTCATCCCTTCCAAGGTTCTCTGAAACTAAATGTTAATACCACGATCTTTGTTGATTTGAATTTGACATGCTACAGTTTTATGCTGCGGGACATGATTAGCTCTTTCATATATATATATAGTTGCAAAAAGATGAGATTTTTTTTATTGTCATGTGGATGCTTGTACGGAGGAAGTTCTTTCAGTTAGAGAAGTTTTAAGTTGGATCAAGTCGAATGACATTTTTGTCTTAAATATGGAACGCCTACAGTTATTAAATTGCATGCACTCCCTCCATTCCTTTATATAGGTCATTCTAGCAAATTAGTTTTTTTCCTAAATATAAGTCATTCTAGGATTTTAATAACTTTTAGTTTAGATTTTTGGTCTAAACATTAAATTTTTTGTATTGGTAAATGCGTTTTTTAAATATTCCAATGCTTATTCCTCAATATTGACATGAGATAGAAATTTTTTTAGTTAACCAATATATTTCTTAATTTATGTGAAATATCCTAAAATGACTTCTGTATAAAGGAATGTAGTGAGTAGTTTTTTCTATTTTTCTATAATTAAAGTTCATAAGAAAACACATGATGCATTAGGTGTATTTTTTAATTATTAGTAAATATTAAACTCCTAGCTAGAATTTTGAGTAGGATATTAAAAAAAAAAAAGGTTAACTCACATTTGGATTGAAATAGGATACCAATCATAATTCTATCAATATTTAAACTATTTTTTACATGCAAATTCAAGTTTAATTTCACAACATAAGTCAAAAAAAAAAAAGTTAAATGCATGGAAGTTGGCGGCTAAGCTGTAGAAAAAAGTTAAGCCGACAAAATAGTGGCGGCTCCTACCAACTATGATGGTCCACGTAGGATTTTAAAAGTTTAATACTACTATAGAAAAAATAGAATGTTTTCGATTTTTCTAATAAAATAAAATAAAGAAACAAAAAATGTGCAGCAATAATTTAATCTGTGCTGAACACTGTTCACACAACTTCACATTATTGCCAGCTCTCTCTCCATATGATGTTTTTTCTTCTGCTAAAACAATATTATCTCTTCATTTTTCTCTTCTTTTTACAACAATAAAAAAAATGTCTTCTTTCGGTTACAACCTTTTTTCCTATAACTAATTTATTACCCTATTTCTGTCACGGGGTCAGAGTTTCACGCAAAGGCATCTTTCATGCGGTATTTCAGACTTCCGTATCTATTGAGGTTCAGCTTTAATTATCTCCGACGCTTATTAGTTTTGACCTCTTCTATTGGTTCATCAGGGAAGCGACAACGGTTCGCGAACTAGTGTAGTCTCTAAGGTTTCATCTATCCGTGATAACTTGCTGGATCCGCTTTGATATTCTTTGCCGGAGTTACCTGCAAAACAAAACCGGAGACAGGATCTCCGGGAAAACTCTCCGACGATCAAGTCAGTTTTTATAAGAATGAGTCTATAATTTAGCAATAGCTTTGTGGGAAAAAATGTGAACGTACCTCCCCCCTTATTCTTGAGGCCTTTTATAGGTGTTTTTTGGGTAACCGCCGAGGGCGGTTACTCCTTAGTGGGCCACGTTCTGATGGCGGTTACCCCTTTTTAGGCCATGTCCCTTTCGTGGCTTTCATGGCAACGAACGTGGTTTTGAGTGGGAGTCTTGACGCTCCGTTTAGGAATTCGGGGCGGTTTACTCGCTGCGCCCGCTTCCTTCATTCGGATCCCGTCCAATCTTAGCCCATGGGGCTTTAATATGGGCTGGGCTTGCGAAATGAATCTAACCCGTTTTGGGCTTCGCGGGTTATCACATGCCTCCCCCTTGGTCTAGCAAGAGCCCTTTTAGGGTCTTTTTATAGGGGACGCTTCGTCTTTGTCCGATTATTTCAAAGTTTTGAATTTGTGCATTTCCCCTCTTTCGTTTTCTCCGGCGTCGACCTTTTAATTCCGTTACTTCTTTTCCGGCGTTGACCTCTTAATCCCGTCACTTCACTGTGTTGTCTTTTTCATGTAAGTTTTTCTTTTCACATTTGTTCCTTGTTCGGATTTTTGCTTCTGTTTTCCTTTTATCGATCATGTCAGACCTCGACTTCGCGCCGTTTGACGACGATTATGTCCGTGAGGTCTCTAACGAGGTCGAAGAGATGGTTGAAGAAGCTTCAACCAGCTCTCCTGGGTGTAATTCTCATCCCGCCGACTTCCTTCATCTGGCGAATACAACCGACGAGGGTTTAGGTTTTGACCCCAAAAAGTTGATTCCGCCACCTGTCCCAACCCCTCGTTTGTTACCAAAGAAGGATAGGTCGGGAAGTCTGGTTTGTCAAGAGACAATCGATGATTTGCGGGAGCATTATCCCTGGCTCCGAGGTCTCGAGACTATCATTCCTGGGGAGGATAGGGGACCGGGCGATTACCCAAAGGGGTACTTCACTATTTTCGTGGCCTAGATTATCTGCGGCTTCACTTATCCGCTGGCGGATGAGATTGCTTCCGTCCTAGGCGGTTACGGAATCGCGCCCGGGCAATTGCATCCTAATGGCTGGGCCGATTTGACTCTGGACAAATTCTTGGCGGATTGTTTGGAGGTTCCCTTTTCGCCCAAAATCTTCTCCAAGCTCCACCATTTCAAAAGCTCGGCGGGGTATTTCACTTTCATCCGCCAGAGCGGATACTATGGTTTTGACGAGAAGCTGAACAAGATCCGCGAGTGGGATCGATCTTACTTTTTTATCAAGTTTAATGAGGAAAACCTGAACTTCCTTCGTTGCTGGAGCCGACCCAACGTAAAGAGTTTGAACTTCGGGTATCCCAGCAAGGAAGAATCCGCCGTTATCAAGTTCTTGAAGAGCACTCCTCCTTTTGTATGGACATACGATCAGGCCTTTCATATGCTAAGGAGTCGAGTAGCGATTGCGTACCGCGAGGGGGATCACGTTGTCTATATTCCTTATCGCGTTTTTGTGCAAGGTACTTTTTATTTCCAAGTTGATGGTTTCTTTTAACCCTTTGCAGGGGTGATCCTTTATCTCAAATCGCTGCAGATCGGGAGGCTAAAGCCCTGGCGAGAAGAAAGAAGCGGATGACGGAGACCGCTTCCGTTGTAGGGGCGGATCCTTCTGGCGGGACGATTCCTTCTATTGGGGCGGCTTCCCCGGTTAGGGCTTCCGCTTCGCAAGGTCCCGCTTCTGCCTCCGAGGATCTTCCTTTAACCAGGAAGCGGAAGATAAGTGCGGATACAGAGTCTTCTCGTTCTAAAAAGAAGAACACTTCAGTGTCCCTTACTGTTGGCGGCGCACCTGTATCCGCCTCGTCTAAAGGAAAGAGCAGTACCCCCATTCACGAGGTATCTTGATCTACTCCCTCTCGTATTGCTACTTTTTCCTCATGAGCTATCTGCCATTCCCTTGATATTTTTCTTTATGCTTTTGCAGCCAATCCCCGATATTAGCGGATGGTGGACTAGGACTTTCGGCCTGGCCGTGAACTTCTCTTGCAAGGATATTGTATCTTCCATATGCAATGTCCTCGGGCGACTTCCCTCCGCCTCCCATGTGCGCGAGCAAGTACCGCTCCCTACTGCTGTGGAAGGGATCGAGAAGCGTTCTGTAGAGGTATATTATTGCTTTGTCCTTCGCTTTCAAATATCCTATGTTCATTGTAACCGCATATTTCTATTCGCCCATTTTTATTTGTGAGAAGTGTTATATGCAGATTATCAATTTCGCTGAGGGCATTCTCCGAAGGGATGCAGAGCGAGCCAAGGAGTTGGAAAGTCTTGGTACGGAATTGGCGACTCAGAAGTCGCTTTATGATGATGTCCAAGGGAAGGTGAAGGTCCTAGAGGGCACCTGTCGGAAGGCCGTGGGCGAGAAGGAGGAGGCCCTTAAATCCCTTCAGGCCAAGTCCGATGAACTGCAAAAAGCCCTCGACGACCTAGCTGCTTTCAAGGAGGCCCAAAAGAAGAGGGTTGAGGAGATTTTGGCTGAAGATGGCGCCCGCATCTACTGGTATGGGGAGCAGATTCATGCCGCTTATGAGCACGGACATCAGGGTCTAGTACTTAACCGCCCCAAAGTTCCCATCCCTAAAAAGGATTTAACTGGGGAGTGGGATAAGCTGGAAGCCGAGGATGCTGATATGGATGAGGTACTCTTCTTAGATTGGAAGAGTCTTCAGGATCCTCCGATTGGCTGCGAGATCCCTATTCAGCCCGTGGAAGGAGAGGCACCCCAAGCCGTTTCTCAACCTGTGCAAGAGGTACCTCTCACCGAAGAGGTTACTGAAGCGGTTACCGATTCAAGGGTTGAGGATTCGCTTGAAGTAGATCCTCCTACCGGAGGAGATGAGGGAGTCGCCGAAGTCCAGGAGGGCATTAGGGGCGAAGGAGAGGAAGCTGTAGCATAGCTTAACTTATATTTGGAATTTTGTATGTAAAAACCATGTAACAAACCGCTCTGATATATATATTTTCTTTCGGTTGTTGCTTTTCATATGTGTGTGATTGTCACTTTTTTGCCCTTTATATGTGCCCTTTATCCTTTTGCCGACTCCATATTTGTGTTTCTTCATAGCTAGGGTGGCCAGACCCTTTTTGCAATTTTGAGTACTCGTTTATTCGCTTAATTTTATGCCTTAACTTATAATTCTTCTTTCGAAAATAATCATAAGTTTTGATCATAAGGTTTTGCGAGTGATGCGTAATCATGCATCCGCCTTTCTTTAACAGGCAACACATTTATGTGTTTTTTATTTTAACCCTAAGGTTTTTTGCGAGTGATGCGTAATCATGCATCCGCCTTTCTTTAACAGGCAACACATTTATGTGTTTTTGATTTTAACCCTAAGGTTTTTTGCGAGTGATGCGTAATCATGCATCCGCCTTTCTTTAACAGGCAACACATTTATGTGTTTTTGATTTTAACCCGAAGGTTTTTTTTGCGAGTGATGCGTAATCAAGCATCCGCCTTTCTTTAAGAGGCAACACATTTGTGTGTTTTTGGAAAGAATCCGCATTTTGTTGTAACATACTGAGTGAATGTAATAATTTTTATTGATGACGAGAAAAAGTTTATTACATATGTACACCAATTGTGCGGGATCGAAGCCTCATTAAAACCTTTTATCAGAAAACCCAGTGGGAAAAACTCATAAAAGGAAAAGGAGTACTCGTCATTTCCTCGAACTACTCGGCCTTTCTATATAGGCGTAGATTCTCTAGATTCCAGGTGCGCGGGAGCTTCTTTCCACTCATTTCTTCTATTTCGAAAGTGGCCGGTCCCATCTTCTTGGATACTTTGTATGGCCCGATCCAGTTGACGCCTAGCTTGCCTTTGCCATCTCTAGACTGTATTTTATCTGCTTTTTTCAAGACCAAGTCATTTTCGTTGATCATTACTTTTCGCACTCTTCTGTCATGGTATTTCTTGATTCTGTTGCGGTACATTGTCATTCGCATGTAAGCTTTTTCTCTTCGTTCCTCCACAGAATCCAAAGCATCTCTGATGTTGATAGGATTTTGTGTGTCGCAATAATAAATTGTCCGATCTGTGGGCGACTTGATTTCAATAGGTAGGACTGCTTCGGCTCCATAAACTAGCGAGAAAGGTGTTTCGCCTGTTGCTGCCTTTACAGAGGTTCTGTATGCCCACAGCATATGGGGTATCTCATCCGCCCAACCTGTTTTTTTGTCACCTAGCCGCTTCTTGATGCCTTGAACCATGGCCTTGTTGGTAACCTCCGTCATACCATTTGATTGGGGATGGTTTACAGAAGAAAAATGATTCTTGATTCCCATGCTTTCGCAGTATGTTTTGAACTTGGCACAGTTGAACTGGGTGCCATTGTCGGTTATAAGCTTCTGCGGGATCCCAAATCGCATGATAATGTTCTCTCGTAAGAACTCGATCATTCGCTCAGGTGTTTGTGCGGTTACTGCCTCCGCTTCTACCCATTTGCTGAAGTGGTCCACTGCGACTATCAAATACTTCCCTTTCTTTGTTGTTTCTGGGAATGGACCCACTATATCAATTCCCCATGTTGCGAATGGCCACGCCGTCATTATAGTGATTTGTTCAGCTCCGGGAACATGCTTTTCATTCGCATGGATTTGACAGTTGTGACATTCCGCAACCATCTTCTGGGAATCTTCCACCACCTTGGGCCAGTAGTATCCCACCAGTTTGACCTTTCTTGCCAATGCCGCCGAAGCTTCGTACGCGCCACAAATTCCTTCGTGTAGTTCTCGCAGCACATAGTCTCCTTCATTGCGACTAACGCATTTCAACCATGGACATGTGTACGATTTCCGATACAAATTTCCATCCCACATTGAGTATCGTGCCGACTGCCCAATTATTTTTCTGGCTAAGCTCTTATCAACCGGCAAATCTCCCTGCTCCAGATATTGACGGATTGGTATCCGCCAATCTTCATCGTCTTCCAGTTCCTCGATGATCATAATCTGATCAACCTCGAATGCTGGTGCCGATTTTATTTCCAAGCTGCATGCTTTTTGACTCCATGGTTCTCTACTTGCCGCTGCTTTTGCCAATTCGTCAGCTTTTGCATTTTGGCCTCGTGGAACATGCACCATCTCCCAAACGACTCCCTTGTGCGTTAACTCTTGTGTCAATCGGCTGACCACCTGATGGTATTTTACTAGCTCCTCCTGTTTCACCAGATAATTTTTTGTGATCTGGTTTATCATGAGTTTGGAATCGCTGTAGATTACCACTCTTTCTGGGGTGAGTTGATTGAGCAACCTCAATCCACATATCATAGCCTCGTATTCCGCAGCATTATTGGTAGTTTTGAAAGTTAATTTTGCTGCATAGTACAGGCGGATAACCTCCGGACCTTTGATGATGACTCCTAGCCCAGCTCCGTCTGCAGATAAGGCCCCATCCGTGTACATGCTCCACTCTTCTTTTTGTGCCTTTGGACATTCATCATCATCCCAGGTGAATTCGTTCACGAAGTCGGCGAGCACTTGGCTCTTTAGCGCTGGTCTTCCTTCATAGCGGATATCGAATTCGCCCAGGCGAATTGACCATTCCATCAACCGGCCGGATGCGTCAGGTTTCTGCAGTAGCTTTCGCATTGGGATGCCAGTTCTCACAATGATAGTATGCGCCTGAAAGTATGGTTTCAATCTAGCCGCCGTGGTTATCACTGCGAGGGCCATTTTGTCCAACTTCGAATATCGGAGTTCTGCATCCTTCAGGACTTTGCTCACGTAGTACACTGGATATTGTTGCCCTTCTTCTTCTCGCACCATCATAGTGCATATCGTCATGCTGGTGACGGATACATAAAGGAACAAATCTTCTCCGTCTTCCGGCCTGCTCATTAAGGGCGGATAACATAGTAATCGTTTTATCCCCTCAAATGCTTCTTGACAATCGGCGTCCATTCAAAGGACTTGGATTTTTTGATGGCATTGTAGAAAGGTAGACATCGCCTAGCTGAGCATGATATGAATCGCCCTAATGCCACCAACCGCCCGTTCAGTCTCTGTACTTCCCTTATGTTCCTTGGCGTCTTTATCTCCATTACTGCTTTAACCTTCTCAGGATTCGCCTCAACCCCTTTGCCGCTAACAATGAAACCCAGGAACTTTCCCGCTCTTGCTCCGAATGTGCATTTCTCTGGGTTCAATTTGAGGCCATATTTGATCAACACTTCTAGGATTTCTTTGATATCCCGCGGGTGGTCTTGCATTTTCTTGCTTTTGATGATCATGTCATCAACATAGATCGAGAAGTTCTCGCCGGATTTGTCTGAAAATATCTTGTTCATCATCCTCTGGTATGTTGCTCCCGCGTTTTTCAATCCAAATGGCATCACCTTGAAGCAATAAGTCGCCTGGTGAGTTATGAATGATGTTTTGATTTCATCCGCCTTCTCCATGGGTATCTGATGGTAACTGGATTTCACGTCG
Source organism: Euphorbia lathyris (assembly GCF_963576675.1). Taxonomy (NCBI): domain Eukaryota; kingdom Viridiplantae; phylum Streptophyta; class Magnoliopsida; order Malpighiales; family Euphorbiaceae; genus Euphorbia; species Euphorbia lathyris. Next base: position 21,785,144 of record NC_088910.1, on the reverse strand, counting down.
GTGAATGATAAAACTTCATATCCTGCAGTTCCATCTACCAATATATCAATGTTAGGAAGTGGATACATATCCTTCGGACATGCCTTGTTCAAGTCTTTGAAGTCGACGCACATTCTGTATGTTCCATTCGGCTTTTTGACTAGCACCACATTGGCTAGCCATTCCGGATAGGTGACTTCTCGAATCGCATCCGACCTTAGCAAGTCCGCCACTGCTTTTTCAATCGCCTTTTGCCGTTCAGGAGCATGTCCCCTCTTCTTTTGCCGCACTGGGGTTGCCCCTTTGTCTACATTCAACCGATGGGTTGCTACGTCTGGGCTTATTCCTTTTAGCACTTCATTTGGGGCGGCAAATGCCGACTCACATTGGATCAATACCTCGGTAATGGCTTTCTTTGTTTCTTCTAAGAGTCCAGCAGCTATTCGCACGTTCTTGTCATTCGAGATGGCGAATAGTTCTGTTTCTCCCAATGCTTCCGCCGGCAGCTTCTCTTAGACTTTATCCTCCTCTTCCGGTTTTGGTTCAAGTGATAATGTATAGGCCTGTTGAGATACAAGTTGATCACCTTCAACTATGACTCGCCCTTGGTGTGTTGGCAAATGTAACGTTAAATGCTTCATTGAGATGAGCGACTCCGTCTCCGACAGGAATGGCCGTCCCAGAATTATGTTGTAGGCCAGTGGGAGATCAACAATTGCGAATTCTAAATCACCTCGCCATTTTAGATTCTTATCGCCCATTTCTGCCTCCAACACCACCTGCCCACTTGTTTGGGAGGATTGACCCCCAAAACCAGTTACATCCATGAAGGTGTGTTCCACCCGCTCGTCGTTGATTCCCAACTTGTTGAATGCTGTCCGGGTAATGACGTTGTAAGAACTGCCTGTGTCGATAAGGACCCGCTTGACGTCCCATCCTTCAACGGCCATCGTCATCACTAGGACATCCGCATGTGGCTCCGTGATTCTCGCAAATGAGTAATTGAGGGCATCCCCCCTATGTGTGTTGCTCTTTCGCCGTTCACGGCGAGTTCTTTTTGTTGGAGGCTCGTAGATTCCGCCTGCTATCACGTTTATCACCCCTTTCTCTGCTTCTTTTTTGGCCGTGTTTCTCCCTCATGCGGGAGCGTTGTTTTCTCATCAGCTGTTTCTTTTCTTACAAATTGACTCAGCTTGCCTCTCTCGATCAGTTTTTCTATTTCCTTCTTCAGTTCGTAGCAATCATCTGTGTCATGGCCATTCAACCTGTGGAACCTGCAATACTTACTGGGATAGCGCCCCAAACTGGTTCGGCCTTTCACCTCGGGGAACCGCACATCCTTCTTCAAGGGGCTCTTTTCGATCCAAAGTAACACCTCTTGGCGAGTCGTGTTTAGTGGTGTGTGATGTCCTCCACCTTGAAAGGGACGATCGCCTCTTCGAACAAAATTACTTTTGGACTGGGTCTGACGCCGACTGTCCGAAGTGGTTCTAGCGGCATCTCTTTCTCGCCGAGTTTGGGCCCTATGTTCCCTGTTGACATCATCCACTTCCATGAATTCCTTTGCTATCTTCATGAGCTCGGCTACAGTGCGTGGTTTGTTACGGATGATTTCTTCCCGCATGCTCCAATCTGTTGTTCCATCCGCCATGCTGTTGCGAATACTCACGATATCCGGGTTCTGCAATCGCACCAGGATATCGTTAAAGGTGACAACAAATTCCCTTAGGGAATTATAGTTTCTCTGTTTGATCTCCTTCAGCTGCCTATCTGTCACATCTGCCGCTTTACAGCCCACGAACTTCGCACAGAAATCCCGACTATATTGTTGCCAATTGTGAATAGATTCTGCCGGTAAAGATCGAAACTAATCAGATGCCGCACCGCCCAAAGTTGTCGAGAATAACCTGCAAATTATGCTTTCGCTTGCCCCTGCAACATCCATTAACTCTCTGTAGTTCCTGACATGAGCCTCAGGGTCAGAATTTGGATCCCTATAGTATTTTGGTATGGCAGGTGCTTTGATTCTGTGATCTGGAATGAATTCCCGCAACGAAGGGGCAAAAGGTGAATCGCTCTGGACCTCTGCTCTCGGCCTAGGCGAGTACCCCATTCGCTCCATCATGCTTCGCAATTGATCTTCTAAGTCAATATCGGGTATTCGCCGGACTTCTTCCATCCGCTGCTGGTGAATTCTGGGTGGCATCCACCCGCCCATCGGTGTTGAGACGTGTGCCTGTTGGGGGACTAACCGTTGTCCCGTTATAGGATCAAAGTTCCATGTGTGCTCCCGCCCAGGAGTCATCAACTCCGAATGTCTGTGAGGAAAAGGTTCCACTTGCTGTAGCAGAAGAGTGCCTTGCACTCCTGGCAACGGTTGGGATGGCTGCCAGGTCGGATGTATCGTCGTAATGACATCTGGGTGCGAGTAGTTGCTCGGGTGGCTGTGTGGGTTTGTGCGACTACTCTGGCCCACTTGATTTGGTGCCTAAGATGGCTGCGGGAGGGCCGATATGACAGGGATAGTCGGTGATTGTGTTGAGATAACCACAGGTTCTTGAAGAGCAGCCGCCACGGCGGTATTGTGTTCGGCGAGGGCCGTTAGTAAATTAATCATTCGATCTCCAGCCGCCTGGCTCATGTTCGAAGCCAAGACTTGTCCAGCCATCTGCACGAAATCACTATTGGACATTTCCATCTCAGTTTGCACTTGGACCTCCAATAAGGGACTCAATTGTCCCGAAGGACCCGATGAGCTAGGCACCACAGGCTGTGTACTTGCAGGTTGCGAATTCACAATCCGTGGTCCCCTGGAGTTCATACTGGTTGATCTAGTGGTAACGCCGGTCGTTCGTGATGGTTCTGACATGTTCTTCGTGTACCTTTAACCAAATGTTGGTAAAAAAGGTCCACCTTCATCGCACCAATGATAACTTGCTGGATCCGCTTTGATATTCTTTGCCGGAGTTACCTGCAAAACAAAACCGGAGACAGGATCTCCGGGAAAACTCTCCGACGATCAAGTCAGTTTTTGTAAGAATGAGTCTATAATTTAGCAATAGCTTTGTGGGAAAAAATGTGAACGTACCTCCCCCCTTATTCTTGAGGCCTTTTATAGGTGTTTTTTGGGTAACCGCCGAGGGCGGTTACTCCTTAGTGGGCCACGTTCTGAGGGCGGTTACCCCTTTTTAGGCCATGTCCCTTTCGTGGCTTTCATGGCAACGAACGTGGTTTTGAGTGGGAGTCTTGACGCTCCGTTTAGGAATTCAGGGCGGTTTACTCGCTGCGCCCGCTTCCTTCATTCGGGTCCCGTCCAATCTTAGCCCATGGGGCTTTAATATGGGCTGGGCTTGCGAAATGAATCTAACCCGTTTTGGGCTTCGCGGGTTATCAATCCGTCATAGTCAAATCTCAAACTAGCAACAACCTCCCAAACTCGATTGACACGGCATGCCTAACTCAAGATCGGGAGGTGTCTAAATAACACGTACTCTTAATTGTAGTCGTTCTGCATTTTCACATTCGATCACAATTAGCAAGCATCTACTTTTGATGACCCGCGAGGCTAAACCGGGTCATACTCATTTCGCAGGCCCAGCCTATACTTAGACCTATGGTCTAAGATCGGATGAGACCCGAATAAAGGAAGCGGGCGCAGCGAGTAACCGCCCCGAATGGGACCCGAATAAGCGGAAATGGGTGAAGCGAGTAACCGCCCCGAATTCCTAAATGGAGCATCAGGACTCCCACTCAGAACCACGTTCGTTGCCATGAAAGCCACGAAAGGGACATGGCCTGAAAAGGGGGAACCGCCCTCAGAACGTGGCCCACTAAGGAGTAACCGCCCTCGGCGGTTACCTAAAAAACACCTATAAAAGGCCTTAAGAATGAGGAAAAAAGGTACGCTCACATTTTTCCCCGCAATACTATTGTCAAATTACCAACCTTCTTACAAAAACTGACTTGATCGTCGGAGAGTTTTCCCGGAGATCCTGTCTCCGGTTCTGTTTTGCAGGTAACTCCGACAGAGAATATCAAATCGGATCCGGCAAGTTATCATTGGTGCGGTGAACGTGGACCTTTTTTACCAACATTTGGTTAAAGGTACGCGAAGAACATGTCAGAACCATCACGAACGACCGGCGTTACCACTAGATCAACCAGTATGAACTCCAGGGGACCACGGATTGCGAATTCGCAACCTGCAAGTACACAGCCTGTGGTGCCTAGCTCATCGGGTCCTTCGGGACAATTGAGTCCCTTATTAGAAGTCCAAGTGCAAACTGAGATGGAAATGTCCAATAGTGATTTCGTGCAGATGGCAGGACAAGTCTTGGCTTCGAACATGAGCCAGGCGGCTGGAGATCGAATGATTAATTTACTAACTGCCCTCGCCGAACACAATACCGCCGTGGCGGCTGCTCCTCAAGAACCTGTGGTTATCTCAACACAATCACCGACTATCCCTGTCATATCGGCCCTCCCGCAGCCATCTCAGGCGCTAAATCAAGTGGGCCAGAGTAGTCGCACAAACCCACACAGCCACCCGAGCAACTACTCGCACCCAGATCTCATTACGACGATACATCCGACCTGGCAGCCATCCCAATCGTTGCCAGGAGTGCAAGGCACTCTTCCGCTACAGCAAGTGGAACCTTTTCCTCACAGACATTCGGAGTTGATGACTCCTGGGCGAGAGCACACATGGAACTTTGATCCTATAATGGGACAGCGGTTAGTCCCCCAACAGGCACACGTCTCAACACCGATGGGCGGGTGGATGCCACCCAGAATTCACCAGCAGCGGATGGAAGAGGTCCGGCGAATACCCGATATTGACTTAGAAGATCAATTACGAAGCATGATGGAGCGAATGGGGTACTCGCCTAGGCCGAGAGCAGAGGTCTAGAGCGATTCACCTTTTGCCCCTTCGTTGCGGGAATTCATTCCAGATCACAGAATCAAAGCGCCCGCGATACCTAAATACTATGGGGATCCAAATTCTGATCCTGAGGCTCATATCAGGAACTACAGAGAACTAATGGATGTTGCAGGAGCGAGTGAAAGCATCATTTGCAGGTTGTTCTCGACAACTTTGGGCGGAGCCGCATCTGATTGGTTTCGATCTTTACCCGCAGAATCTATTCACAATTGGCATCAATATATTCGGGATTTCTGTGCGAAATTTGTGGGCTGTAAAGCAGCGGATGTGACGGATAGGCAGCTGAAGGAGATCAAACAGAGGAACTATAATTCCCTAAGGGAATTTGTTGTCGCATTCAACGATATTCTGGTGCGATTGCAAAACCCGGATATCGTGAGGATCCGCAACATCATGGCAGATGGAACCACAGATTGGAGTATGCGGGAGGAAATCATCCGCAACAAGCCGCGCACAGTGGCCGAACTCATGAAAATAGCAAAGGAATTCATGGAAGTGGATGATGTCAACAGGGAACATAGGGCTCAAACCCAGCGAGAAAGAGATGCCGCTAGATCCACTTCGAACAATCGGTGCCAGACCCAGTCCAAAAGTAATTTTGTTCGAAGAGGCGATCGCCCCTTTCAAAGTGGTGGATATCAGACACCATTAAACAGGACTCGCCAGGAGGTGTTACTTTGGATCGAAAAGAGCCCCCTGAAGAAGGATGTGCGGTTCCCCGAGGTAAAAGGTCGAACCAGTTTGGGGCGACATCCTAACAAATATTGCAGGTTCCACAGACTGAACGGCCACGACACGAACGATTGCTATGAATTGAAGAAGGAGATTGAAAGGCTGATTGAAAGGGGCAAGCTGAATCAATTTGTACGAAAGGAGACTAGTGATGAGAAAGCAACGTTACCACATCAAGAAGAGGCAAGGCCCGAAAAGAAGCAGAAAAAAGGAGTGATAAACGTGATAGCCGGCGGGATCTATGAGCCTCCAACAAAAAGAGCTCGCCGTGAACAGCGAAAAAGCAACACTCATAGGGGGGATGCCATCAATTACTCATTCGCGCGAATCACGGAGCCGCATGCGGATGCTTTGGTGATTACAATGGCTGTAGAAGGATGGGACGTCAAGCGGGTCCTTATTGATACTGGCAGTTCTTGTAATGTTATTTCTCGGACTGCATTCAACAAGTTGGGAATTAATGACGAGCGAGTGGAACATACATTCATGGATGTAACAGGTTTTGGGGGTCAATCCTCTCAAACAAGTGGACAGGTGGTGTTGGAGGCAGAAATGGGCGATAAAAAGCTAAAATGGCGAGGTGATTTAGAATTCGCAATTGTTGATCTCCCATTGGCCTACAACATAATTCTGGGACGCCCATTCCTGTCAGAAACGGAGTCGCTCATCTCAATGAAGCATTTAACATTACATTTACCAACACACCAAGGGCGAGTCATAGTTGAAGGTGATCAACTTGTATCTCAATAGGACTATACATTGTCACTTGAACCAAAGCCAGACGAGGAAGATAAGGTAGAGGAGAAGTTGCCAGCGGAAGCATTGGGAGAAACGGAACTATTCGCCATCTCAAGCGACAAAAATGTGCGAATAGCGATGGGCCTCCCCGAAGAAACGAAGAAAGCCATTGCCGAGGTGCTGGTCCAGTGTGAGTCGGCATTTGCCGCCCCAAATGAAATACTGAAAGGAATAAGTCCAGACGTAGCAACCCATCGTTTGAATGTAGACAAAGGTGCAACCCCAGTGCGACAGAAAAAGAGTGGACATGCTCCTGAGCGGCAAAAGGCGATTGAAAAAGCAGTGGCGGATTTGCTAAAGTCAGATGCAATTCGAGAAGTCACCTATCCGGAGTGGTTAGCCAATGTGGTGCTAGTCAAAAAGCCAAATGGAACGTACAGAACGTGCGTCGACTTCAAAGATCTGAACAAGGCATGTCCGAAGGATATGTATCCGCTTCCTAACATTGATATATTGGTAGATGGAACTGCAGGATATGAAGCTTTATCATTCACTGACGTGAAATCCAGTTACCATCAGATACCCATGGAGAAGGCGGATGAAATCAAAACATCGTTCATAACTCACTAGGCAACTTATTGCTTCAAGGTGATGCCCTTTGGATTGAAAAACGCGAGAGCAACATACCAGAGGATGATGAACAAGATATTTTCAGACAAATCCGGCGAGAACTTCTCGATCTACGTTGATGACATGATCATCAAAAGCAAGAAAATGCAAGACCACCCACAGGATATCAAAGAAATCCTGGAAGTGCTAATCAAATATGGCCTCAAATTGAACCCAGAGAAATGCACATTCGGAGCAAGAGCGGGAAAGTTCCTGGGTTTCATTGTTAGCGGCAAGGGAGTTGAGGCGAATCCCGAGAAGGTTAAAGCAGTAATGGAGATGAAAACGCCGAGGAGCATAAGAGAAGTACAGAGACTAAATGGGCGGTTGGTGGCATTAGGGCGATTCATATCATGCTCAGCTAGGAGATGTCTACCTTTCTACAATGCCATCAAAAAATCCAAGTCCTTTGAATGGACGCCGGATTGTCAAGAAGCATTCGAGGGGATAAAGCGATTACTGTGTTATCCGCCCTTAATGAGTAGGCCGGAGGATGGAGAAGATTTATTTCTCTACGTATCCGTCACCAATATGGCGATATGCACTGTGATGGTGTGAGAAGAAGAAGGGCAACAATATCCAGTGTACTACGTGAGCAAAGTCCTGAAGGATGCAGAACTCCGATATTCGAAGTTGGACAAAATGGCCCTCGCAGTGATAACCACGGCGGCTAGATTGAAACCATACTTTCAGGCGCATACTATCATTGTGAGAACTGGCATCCCAATGCGTAAGGTATTACAGAAACCTGACGCATCCGGCCGGTTGATGGAATGGTCAATTCGCCTGGGAGAATTCGATATTCGCTATGAAGGGAGACCAGCGCTAAAGAGCCAAGTACTCGCCGATTTCGTGAACGAATTCACCTGGGATGACGATGAATGTCCGAAGGCACAAAAAGAAGAGTGGAGCATGTACACAGATGGGGCATTATCTACAGATGGAGCTGGGCTGGGAGTCGTCATCAAGGGCCCGGAGGTTATTCGCCTGTGCTATGTAGCAAAATTAACTTTCAAAACTACCAATAATGCCGCAGAGTATGAAGCAATGATATGCGGGTTGAAGTTGCTCAATGAACTCACTCCAGAAAGAGTGGTAATCTACAGCGATTCCAAACTCATGATAAACCAGATCACAAAAAATTATCTGGTGAAACAGGAGGAGCTAGTAAAATACCATCAGGTAGTCGGTAGATTGACACAAGAGTTAACGCACAAGTGAGTCGTTTGGGAGATGGTGCATGTTCCGCGAGGCCAAAATGCAAAGGCTGAAGAATTGGCAAAAGCAGCGGCAAGTAGAGAACCATGGAGTCAAAAGGCATGCAATTTGGAAATAAAATCGGCACCAGCATTCGAGGTCGATCAGATTATGGTCATCGAAGAACTGGAAGACGATGAAGATTGGCGGATGCCCATTCGCCAATATCTGGAGCAGGGAGATTTACCGGTTGATAAGAGCTTAGCCAGAAAGCTAATTGGGCAGTCAGCTCGATACTCAATTCGAGATGGAACTTTGTATGGGAAATCGTACACATGTCCATGGTTGAAATGCATTAGTCGCAACGAAGGAGACTACGTGCTGCGAGAATTACATGAAGGAATTTGTGGCGCGCACGAAGCTTCGGCGGTGTTGGCAAGAAAGGTCAAACTGATGGGATACTACTGGCCCAAGGTGGTGGAATATTCCCAGAAGATGGTTGCGGAATGTCACAATTGTCAAATACATGCGAATGAAAAGCATGTTCCCGGAGCCGAACAAATCGCTATAATGACGGCGTGGCCATTCGCAACATGGGGAATCGATATAGTGGGTCCATTCCCAGAAACGACAAAGAAAAGGAAGTACTTGATAGTCGCAGTTGACCACTTCAGCAAATGGGTAGAAGCGGAGGCAGTAACCGCACAAACACCTGAGCGAATGATCGAGTTCTTACGAGAGAACATTATCATGCGATTTGGAATCCCGCAAAAGCTTATAACCGACAATGGCACCCAGTTCAACTGTGCCAAGTTCAAAGCATACTGCGAAAGCATGGGGATCAAAAATCATTTTTCTTCCGTAAACCATCCCCAATCGAATGGTATGACGGAGGTTACCAACAGGGCCATGATTCAAGGCATCAAGAAGCGGCTAGGAGACAAAAAAACAGGTTGGGCGGATGAGGTACCCCATATGTTGTGGGCATACAGAACCTCTGTAAAGGCAGCAACAGGCGAAACACCTTTCTCGCTAGTTTATGGAGCCGAAGCAGTCCTACCTGTTGAAATCAAGTCGCCCACAGATCGGATAATTTATTATTGCGACACGCAAAACCCTTAGGGTTAAACTCAAAAAACACATAAATGTGTAGCCTATTAAAGAAAGGCGGATGCATGGTTACGCATCACTCGCAAAACCCTTAGGGTTAAACTCAAAAAACACATAAATGTGTAGCCTATTAAAGAAAGGCGGATGCATGATTACGCATCACTCGCAAAACCTTATGATTAACCTTATGATTATATTATTTTCGAAAGAAAAATAATAGAGTAAGGCATAAAATTAAGCGAATAAACGAGTACTCAAAAATTGCAAAATTGCAAAAAGGGTTTGGCCACCCTAGCGAAAGCAAAAATTACTATGAAGAATTACAAGTATGAAGTCGGCAAAAGGCAAGGATCATACATGAAAATAAAGTGACAATAATCGCACGTATAGGCAAGGCAAAGCGGCAAGTGAAAGAAAATTAATATACACGGGCAGTTTGTTACATACAAAAAGTCCAAATATAAATTAAACTATACTATGGCTTCCTCTCCTTCACCCCTACTGCTTTCCTCGCCTCCAGCGACTCCCTCATCTCCTCCAGTGGGCGGATCTACTTCAAGCGAATCCTCAACCCTCGAATCAATAACTGCTTCAGAGGGCGGTACCTCTTGCTCAGGCTGAGAGATGTCATGCGGTGCCCCTTCTTCCGCATTTTGGGTAGGGATCTCGCCGATAATTGGAGATTCCTGAAAACTCTTCCAATCTAAGAGGAGTACCTCATCCATATCAGCATCCTCGGCTTCCAGCTTGTCCCACTTCTCAGTTAAATCCTTTTCAGGGATGGGAACCTTGGGGCGGTTAAGTACGAGACCCTGATGTCCATGCTCATAAGCGGCATGAATCCGCTCCCCATACCAGTAGATGCGGGCACCGTCTTCAGCCAGAATTTCCTCAGCCCTCTTCTTTTGTGTCTCCTGGGAATCAGCTAGATCATCGAGGGCCTTTCGCAGCTCATCGGACTTAGCCTGAAGAGATTTAAGAGCCTCCTCCTTCTCGCTCACAGCCTTCTGAAGGGCGCCTTCTAGGACCTTCACCTTCCCTTGGACATCATCATAAAGCGACTTCTGAGTCGCCAATTCAGTACCAAGATCTTCCAACTCCTTGGCTCGCTCGGCATCCCTTCGGAGAATGCCCTCAGCGAAATTGATGATCTGCATATAAGACGGCTCACGAATAAAAAAGGGCGAATAGAAATAGGTGGTTACAATGGACGCAAGATCCTTGAAAGAGAATGACAAGCAACAATATACCTCTACAGAACGCTTCTCGATCCCCTCCACAGCGGTAGGGAGAGGTACTTGTTCGTGCACACGGGAAGCAGAGGGAATCCGCCCGAGGACATTGCATATGGAAGAGACAATATCCTTGCAAGAAAAACTCACGGCCATGCCAAAGGTCCTAGTCCACCATCCGCTGATGTCGGGAATTGGCTGCAAAGGCGTAAAGAAAAATATCAAGAGAACAGCAGATAGCTCATGAGGAAAAAAGTAGCAATATAGAAAGAGGGAATAGATCAGGATACCTCATGAATTGGGGTACTGCTCTTTCCTTTGGATGAGGCGGATACGGGTGTACCGCCAACAGTAAGGGACACGGAGGTGTTCTTCTTCTTGGGACGAGAAGACTCTGTATCCGCACTTATCTTCCGCTTCCTCGTCAAAGGAAGATCCTCGGAGGCAGAAGTGGGACCTTGTGAAACGGAGGCCCTTACAGGAGAAGCCGCCTCAATGGAAGGAATCGTTCCTCCAGAAGAATCCGCCCCTACAACGGAGGCGGTTCCCGCCATCCGCTTCTTCCTTCTCGCTAAGGCTTTAGCCTCCCGATCTGCAACGATTTGAGATAAAGGATCACCCCTGCAAAGGGTTAAAAGAAATCATCAACTTGGAAATAAAAAGTACCTTGTACAAAAACGCGATAAGGGATATAGACCATGCGATCCCCCTCGCGGTAGGCAATCGCTACTCGGCTCCTTAGCATATGGAAGGCCTGATCATATGTCCATACAAAAGGAGGGGTACTCTTCAGGAACTTGATGACGGAGGATTCTTCCTCACTGGGATAACCGAAGTTCAAACTCTTCACATTGGGCCGGCCCCAATGGCGAAGGAAGTTCGGATTTCCCTCATTAAACTTGATAAAAAAGTAAGAGCGATCCCACTCGCGGATCTTGTTCAGTTTCTCGTCAAAACCATAGTATCCGCTCTGGCGGATGAAAGTGAAATACCCCGCTGAACTCTTGAAATGATGAAGCTTGGAGAAAATTTTAAGCGAGAAAGGAACCTCCAAACAATCCGCCAGAAATTTATCCAGGGTCAAGTCGGCCCATCCATTTGGATGTAACTGCCCAGGTGCGATTCTGTAACCGCCGATGATGGAAGCAATCTCATCCACCAGTGGATAAGTGAAGCCGCAGATAATCTGGGCGACGAAAATGGTGAAATACCCCTTTGGGTAATCGCCCGGTCCTCCATCCTCCCCGGGAATGATGGTCTCGAGACCTTGGAGCCAAGGATATTGCACCCGCAAATCCTCAATGGTCTCGCGACAAACTAGGCTTCCCGACCTGTCCCTCTTTGGTAACAAACGAGGGGTTGGGACAGGTGGCGGAATCAACTTCTTAGGGTCAAAACCTAGACCCTCGTCGGTTGTATTCGCCAGGTGGAGGAAGTCAGCGGGGTGGGAATCAGACCCATGAGAACTGGTTGAAACTTCATCAACCATCTCATCAACTTCATGAGAAACCTCGCGGACGTAGCTCTCATCGAACGGTGCGAAGTCAAGGTCGGGGTTCGACATGTTGAGGAAAAGAAATAAACAGAAGTAAAAAGCCGAACGAGGTACAAGTTATGAAGAGGAAAACTTACATGGGAAAGACAACACAGAGAAATGACGGAAATAAGAGGTCAACGCCGGAAAAGATGACGCCGGAAAAGAAATAACGAAAGAGGAAAAATTCACAAGTTTTTGAATTTTAAATAGACAAACGAAAACGAAGCGTCCCCTATGAACAGACCCTAAAGGGCTCTTGTATCAAACTAAAGGGGAGGCATGTGATGACCCGCGAGGCTAAACCGGGTCATACTCATTTCGCAGGCCCAGCCCATACTTAGACCTATGGTCTAAGATCGGATGAGACCCGAATAAAGGAAGCGGGCGCAGCGAGTAACCGCCCCGAATGGGAGCCGAATAAGCGGAAACGGGTGAAGCGAGTAACCGCCCCGAATTCCTAAACGGAGCATCAGGACTCCCACTCAGAACCACGTTCGTTGCCATGAAAGCCACGAAAGGGACATGTCCTAAAAAGGGGGAACCGCCCTCAGAACGTGGCCCACTAAGGAGTAACCGCCCTCGGCGGTTACCTAAAAAACACCTATAAAAGGCCTTAAGAACGAGGGAAAAAGGTACGCTCACATTTTTCCCCGCAATACTATTGTCAAATTACCAACCTTCTTACAAAAACTGACTTGATCGTCGGAGAGTTTTTCCGGAGATCCTGTCTCCGGTTCTGTTTTGCAGGTAACTCCGGCAGAGAATATCAAATCGGATCCGGCAAGTTATCAACTTTATCTGCGTGACACGCGACATTTTATCCGCGACAATTTCTTGAATTTAATAATTAATTACAACAAAAACCTACAGTCCTGTTGAAAGCGTAGAATTAATGTTTTTAGGAAGATTTAGGTGCATGCAATTTCAGAATGTTGAGGAAAAACAAACCTTCCATTTTCTAATTAATATTTACTTGCAACTCAAAAATATATTACACATTTCAACTTTAATTAATTTAACTTTTCCTTTTAAATTAATACATTTAACTTTTATTTCTTTTAAATTGAAAGATAATAAGCCAAATCTCCAGCTTTTTTTTGCACATGCTTTTATCAAGAGAGAGAAAAAGGCCAAAATACAAAAATAAATATTAATTAAAATGTGCAATTGTTCTTCATTTTTTTATTTTATTTTTTGGGATAAATGGTTTAAATTATTATTTAATCAAAATTATCTTTAATTTGCAAATCCGTTGCATTTAACCAAACTCAAAAAAGTTGACTTGATTAACTATGTGATTGAATCATGTATTGATTAATTAAAGCGACACATCAACAAGTTTGATTGAACTAATTCAAATTTAATTTATATCTCAAAGATAAAGTTTTCCAAGAAGAAGATAAAAGTCAATTTATTCATGACGAAGCAATCTAAACTTTTTAGAATATAGTAAAACACATTTTTGACATTTTATTTCACTAAAATGCATGGACCTAGCCTCTAATACTTCAATTTCGAGCATTTAATCTATCTTGTAAAATGTCTTAACTTTAAATTTATAATTAATGGATATGAAATTTACAAGCCAGTAAAAAAACGTATATCGTGAATTGTAAATTCTCCCCGAAGAATGGAGCTTATTCCAAACATAAAGAAACCGAATCGTTATATAAATCTGGGTCAAGTTATAAATTTTATCAGATTGGTTATCAGCAGGGGCGGATGTAGCCCACTAAAAAAAATTAAATTAAATTCAAAAATAAAGGTTAAAGTGCAAAAATACCTCTAATATTTTGGGTTAGGAGCAATTTTATCCCTAACGTCTAAAATGGTACAATTTTATCTCTAATGTTGGAAGCCAAGAGCAATTTTACCCCTAACGTTGATAAATTGTGTCAATTTGAAAAATAATTCATCAAACTGTCTTCTCAGTCATGAATAATAGTGTTTGAAATTGATCCAATTTATCAACGTTAGAGGTAAAATTGGTGCAAAATTACAAAATTGATATACAATTGGTGCAAAATAAAGAAAAAAATGACTGTATGTTATAATAGTGTCTGAAATTGATCCAATTTATCAACGTTAAGGATAAAATTGATTTTGGCTACAAACATTAGGGGTAAAATTGCATCATTTTAGATGTTAGGGGTAAAATTGCATCTGACCCAAAACGTTAGAGATATTTGATGCGTAACAATCCGAGAATCCTGGAAATGGATGATTACGAGTCGGAAACATTATAATTTACGTTTTTTTTATCAAAAAAATCATGAAAATAATGCATGACGACTGAACAATTTTGCATTTTTCGTCATAAAAAATTGAACAATTTTACATTTTTTGTCTAAATTTTTTTTTACGTAGAATTTTGCCTCCCGCTCTCTCAAATCCTGGATTCGCCACTGGTTATCAGATCAACCTTTATTTAAAGGTTTATCTGACTGATATGGCATGGTAAAAAATGAGTTAAAATGCATGTATTTTTTTTTACCAAAATTAGAGGTAAAAAAGAATACGTTCTGCCAAGAAAATGGTTAATAAAGGTAGGTCAAGATGTATAATTTCAATAAACACCTTTTGTTAATCGATGGAAATTTTATATTGAGAAAAGTCTAAAAAGTAGAAAGTAAAGGGGTGAAAAAGGAGCTTTAGAAGTAGTGGCATGGCGTGTAACCGACAAATCAAATCATAATGTGGCCAAAGATTTTTAAACCAAAGCATGTGCTGCTGACCTGGATTTCAAAGGTAACCAAGATGCCTTCATGCTCAATGGAATCTTTCACTTAAATAAAAAAACATATTATGATATTGTTTTTTATTTTATTTAACACGTTAACTTCTTAATTTTTTAATTTTTTTTTATCATCATGAGATTTTTAATGTATTAAAATGAAAAATAAAAAAAAAATAATGAGTCCAAGGTATGTTTTTGGTTAAATTGTTATTGTCCAAAAAGATTCTCTTATTGGTGTAGGGTTTTGATAAGTTGATAAGAGCTCTCACTGCTCAATTAGCTTTTGAATTGTTTAATCTTAAAAAGCAAAATGCAAGTTGGATGGGTTAATGGACCCAAGAAATCCCCAATTGTGTTGCATGGCCAATCCCCACTCACTCACCCATCAAATGAGACAAAACCCATTTGAAACAAACATAAAAAAAAAGAATCCAATGAATGAATTTGTTTCTTTTTTCCCTCTCTTTTCAATTGTCACCTTACTCAATAAAGAAATACAATTAATTTTAGATAAAAGATTCCGTTAATTAATTTTTATATATTCTCAAAGCAAAAAATAGCTTAAATACAGTAGAACCTCGATAAATAAATACTTTTGGGACCAAAAAAAATATTCATTTGACGAGATTATTTATTTATCGATTAATAAATATAATATTTATTTATCGATAAATGAATAATAATTCATTTAGATGATATTTATAGACTTTTTTTTTGTAATTATATCATTTTGTAATTACACAAAATCAAGGATCGGATGCATTTTGGGGGAGGAAAGAAACAATCAACTTTGGAGGCATTTTTCGAAAAATATGACTTATTAATGTGTTTGAAAATTAGTCATTGGATGAAATGTATTCATGATATATTATATAAATAAAAATATATTATTTGAAATGTAGTGATTATTCATTTATATTTACATAAGGCCTATAAAGACTTCATTTGTATTTATTCGTTAATGCATTAAGCGAGGTTATTCGTTAAGCCCATTGGACCAAGTTGGGACCGAAGAAATTTATTCATTAGACGAGGTTATTCATTTATCGAACATTCATTTATCGAGGTTCTACTGTAGAGGTATATTGGATAAAAATCGATTAATGTAGATGGATTGAATCAAAACGTCAAATATTAAAGAATGATAACTTGTGGAAAAATCCTTGATCGGAGCACTTCCCTGTGAGGTGCCGTTGGGATCGGTCAGGGACACTCCGATGCCAAAGTCAGTAAGGAAGATCAAGAGAGCAAACTGAATTGACAAAGGGTAAGTAAAAGTGTACCTTGATAGCCTAGGGATGTAGGCTATATATAGCTAGGAAGGCGTAACCTTCACCAACTAGAAGGTCTCCATTAATGCTCCATTAATGGCTGTTACTGGTTACCTTTAAGCTGACGGTTACTGGTTACCTTTAACCTGACGGTTAGCTAATTGATAGCTCATTAATGGTCTTTATGGCCGAGTCGGCGGTTAGCCGTTACTGTGATGAATCAGGTGAAAGAGGAGATTCGCCTCATAGGTTCGCCAGCGGATCTCACTGAGCTGAACCGTCGAGATCCGCCATCCGGTTCTTCTTGCGGCGTTCTCAAGGTGAATATCCCTTTTGGTCATTGGGACAATATTCTTTGATCCGTCAAGGCGTATGTACGCTCTCCTTGAGAGCTATGGCGGGTCTCCGCTACTCACTCTCATCGGGCGTATCTCGTTATGGCGTATCTCGCCATGGTCCACGTGGCGTGGCATAATGCTAGAGACTCCTTCCTTTTCCTCATTATTTGCATATTCTCCCCTGCATTAATTATCATTAATTCCACATTAATCATGTATAAATATCTCTTTATGAAGGAATAATGGTTTGCCATTATTTCTATTAATTTTCTCTTATTCCTTATTCAAGAATAATTTGGGTTGTTATCATAGAACAAAAAAAAATCTCTAGAAAGATATATATTGTGGAATAGAGCACCAATAGTATTGAAGCTATGGAAGAGAAATATATCGGCAGAGAAATTTTTTTTGTTAGAAATAATAATAAAAAGATAGTTTTGTATAAATGAAAATTTATTTTTGAACGATAATAGATGAATGTTATCATTGGGCCTCAATGAGCAATTCGGATAAGACAGACTAAATGTAGTTGTTTGGATATTTAGATCTTACAAATAAGGAGAGGATCATAAACACAAGCTTCGGAAGTTCAACGTGGATGGATTTATAAAGAGGTGATGCATGTGGTACCTTCTTACTAGGACATTAGTTCCTGAATAGGAAGTGAAGTCCTACCATAAATAAAAGGTAAGACATAAAGAACATCATTAAGGTACATTACAAACCCTAGTCTATTTTACTTTCTCTCTTCCTAGAAAGTTAATGATTTGTGCATCAAAGATTCCTCCATCAGGCAACCAACATCTCCCTTGTTTTTGTAGGAAGCAACTAGACGTGGAGGCATAGTCAAAGATCCAGCCACCAAAAATCTACACAAATTATCATTGGTGCAATGAACGTAGAGCAGAGAAATCATCATGACTTCGACAACTCTTGAAACAATAAGAGGTTATCGAAACCTTGAAATAGACACACTTGTTTCCACATATGAGGAATCCATCGAAAATTTCCTCCAGAGGGTTGCTCTTTGATGCGAGTAAAAAGAGCAAATATTTGAGGATGACCACTCATGGAAAAGAGCTTCAAAGTCTTAGTTTTCAACCAGAAATGGAAGAAACAGAAAGAAATTACAGTTCAAGCAAGGAATCCTCACGAACAGCCTTTCAGTAGAACAGAACAGCTTAAACAACGGCATTAACGGGTCATTTGGAAGGAAATGGATAAACGCACGGGTTGAGCAAGCTACAGGAGAGAGAAAGAGAGATTAACGTGGAAAGCAAAACAGTTTTTCATCTTGCGCCAAGTGTAAGAGGATTGTTTACTTGTCCTTATTTTTACCTTTTTGTGACTTTTTACCCTTGTAATTAGGGTTGATGTAAGGGGAGTATAAATATGAGGAATATTATTGTAATAGGTATCTCGGCATTACTGCCACCACTAGTTTTTATTCTCTGTTTTATTTTCTGTTTGAAGAATGTTTTTGGGAAGAATAAGCTGTTCACTCATGACAATGAGTGAGTAGTTCTTCTGCAGGCCTAGCCAGCCATTTAGACGGCGACTGTAAGTATCTTTTATCAATGAATGAAGTATTTTTATCCATGATTGAGTGTTATTAGTGTTGAAACACCTTTCCACATAATTTTGATTTGACAAAATTATTTAAGTATAATTGAAACACATATTCTAAACACACTAAGTTTAAATGCTTTGATTTATTCTACTAATGTGTTTGTTCAATGTTCAGTTAAATTGTTTATAAGACACAAGAATTAAATGGCCCAACCTAATACAAATGTCAAAGCCCAAGTCAAACAACTCAGTACAACTCGGCCCGCGTTTGTCAAAACGTTGTCACTTTGGACAAAACGCAACTCAGCATGAGAAGGATTTAGAAGACCTTCGGGAACAACTTCAAGATGAAGCTGCTGAGTAGATTCGACAAACGTACAAGACAGCAGCTGGCTAAGGAAAACTTCCAGACAAATATTTCCTCTTTGGGTAAAGTTCAGACGACACAGTATGCTGTCTAGTTGACTTTACCATAAAAGGAGAGACATTCTGCCGAGCTGACCGAGGACAGAAGATACACAAATCTGATTGGTCGAGAGCTCTGAGCAAGTTAGAATGACAACGACAGGAAGCCGTTTCCCTCCAACGGTTATTTCGAAATTCGAAATGACCGATGCCCAGACGTCTCTATAAATAGTGCCACCAGAAGCTTCATTCATAACAGAACTTGATCAAGCCATTACGCTGACCAAATTTCTACACAAGTTCTGCAAGCAAGAAGCAAAGCAAATCTTACACTACATTTCATATATTTGTGTAAAAGTCTAGAGTGATTGTTCAATCATCTAAGGTGTCTTAGCAAATCATTGTTTAGGGCAAACACTTATCATTTCTAGAGATTAGAAAGGAGAGGCTGAGTACTCGGTTATAGTACTCAACGTGAGATTAGGATTGAGTAGAGGTATAGAGGAAGGTACTCTTGTTATACTCAGTTGCTAATATTGTAAAAGGTTTGAGGCTCTACCTTTAAAGAGCTCTGTAGAGGATTCGAAATCTCGGAACTTGTTCCGGGGACAGGACGTAGGCTTAGAAGAAGTCGAACCTGGATAAATCTGCTGAGTAACGTATTTCTTACCTTAAACTCCTTATATATATTGCTTGCTTAAATAACCAAAAACTGACCAAGTAAAGAGGTCAAGCTGAGTTGTGCGCATTAAACATCTGAGCTCAGGAATAGACTTTAAGTGTTATTTCCTGACCCAAGTCAAGAAACTAACCTAGTCACCAGTTGACTAAGCTAGTATCTTATTGATCACTCAGCGCCGCTGTTAAATCCTTTTCTCTTAAGAAAAGAAGTTTGCCTAAACTTAGAAAAATTTTAAATAGTTCCTAACCGCCCCTTGGAACTATACTTGTAACTGTATAAAGGACCAACAAGTGGTATCAGAGCCTAAAATCTCTCTGTAGAAGGTCTAACAACCTTAAGCTGATCCCTACCATAGGCGAAAACAGTACTCGGTTTCTCCCAGGAAACCAAACAACTCAGATACTGCCTGAGGGGCTGTCCATCACTCGGCCTCCCCTATTCTTTGGGTCTAACTATACCTTCTGGAAGAATAGGATGAAAAACTTCATTCAGGCTACAAATATGAGTGCCTGGCTATCTATAGTTCAAGGCCCATTTGTACCTGTCGAAGTTGTGGCTGGTCTAACAGTTGTAAAAGCTGAGGCCAAATGGACAGAGGATGATCCACACTCAGTAACCGCTGACCAAGAACCAGCTACTGAGTCATTCACTAAAAGGCTGACCAAGAGTAAGAGTGAACCTAAGATTACTTTTACTGACACATCTACTTCTGCAGAGATTGTTGAAATACAGACAACACAAGACATGAATCTACCTAAAGAGATAAGGATTCCAAGAGGGCACTCAGAAAGTGCAATCCTTGATTCTGCTGGGAATACCCTGATGACGAGGAATCAACTCAGGAAGTACCTCAGCAATATTGCTTTCGTCTCAGTTCAAGAACCGAAGAATTTCGCTGAAGCTGAGTACGATAATTCTGGATGAACGCAATGTAAGAGGAGCTCGATCAATTTAAAAGAAACGATGTATGGGAGCTAGTGCCTCATCCAAAGAGTCAAAAGACCATTGGAACAAGATGGGTCTTCAGGAACAAGATGGATGAACAAGGGAATGTAGTCAGGAACAAAGCAAGGCTTGTAGCTCAGGGCTACAGTTAGCAAGAAGGTATTGACTACGGTGAGACCTTTGCCCCAATGGCAAGGCTAGAAGCAATTAGAATTCCATGTGCATATGCATCTTACATGAACTTTAAATTATTCCAAATGGATGTCAAAAGTGCATTTCTTAATGGAGTTATAAACGAGGAGGTTTATGTTAATCAACCTCCAGGCTTTGAGGACCCTAAATTCCCAAACCACGTTTATAAACTCAAAAAGGCTCTGTACGGCCTCAAGCAAGCACCACGTGCTTGGTATGAGAGGCTGACCAATTTTCTGCTGACTAGAAATTACGTCAGGGGCAAAGCTGATACAACCTTATTCATTAAGAGAAAGGGTAAAGATACCCTGTTGGCCCAAATTTATGTTGATGATATAATATTTGGTGCAACTAACGAATCAATGTGCAAGGAGTTTAGCAAACAAATGCAGATTGAGTTTGAAATGTCCATGATGGGAGAACTCAACTTCTTCCTTGGTCTTCAAATTAAACAAGGAAAGAATGACATCTTCATCAGTCAAGCCAAATATGCCAAGGAGATATTAAAGAAATATGACTTGGAAAATTGCAAGCCAATATCCACTCCTATGGGCACTGACACTGTCCTCTGCGCTGACGAGAATGGTAAGTCAGTAGACAGTAAATTATATCGAGGTATGATAGGCTCTCTACTTTAACAGCCAGTAGACTGGACATTCAGTTTTCAGTATGCTACTGTGCTAGATATCAATCTAACCCTAAGGAATCTCATTACATTGCTGTAAAAAGAATCCTTAGATACTTGCAAAGCTCAGTGAACGCAGGTTTATGGTATGTCAATACTTATGACTTCACACTCATCGGATACACTGACGCTGACTATGGACGGGATAAGCTAGAACGTAAAAGCACCTCTGGAGGATGTCACTTCTTAGGAAGCTGTCTTGTATCCTGGTTCAGCAAAAAGCAGGCGTCAGTAGCCTTGTCTACCACTGAAGCTGAGTACATTGCTGCTGGTCATTATGTTGCTCAAGTCCTATGGATTAAGCAACAACTTGAAGACTATGGTGTTCAAACAAAGACAATTGAAGTCAAATGTGACAACAAAAGTGCAATTGATCTTTCAAAGAACCCAATTCAACACAGCAGAATGAAGCATGTCAGCATCAGACATCACTTCATTAGAGACCATGTACTCAAGGGTGAGATCAAGCTGACCTTTGTCCCAACGGACGAGCAGCTTGCAGATATCTTCACGAAGCCACTGGCCTGTGAGCAGTTCAGCATACTGAGAGAAGCTATTAGTATGTTTAATCCTCTTCAGTAAATTCCTGAACTAAATGAATATGCATGCTGAGTGAATTACTATGCTGAATGATTGTTTTTGTGTGTACTCATTGAAATTAATTGAACAGCAAATACTGAGTAAACCTGCACACTGAGTAAGTTAGTTTTAAACATAGAAATCATCTGTTCATGCAATTACTGACCACTCAGAATATCAAACGCTTAGTATTCTAAATGCCGAGTGTTAGATCTGTTAGAATAAATGCAATAGCACGCGTATAGCCCATAGGATGACGTATACGCCATATGTGTCATAAATGCCAGGATCTTTGTCGGTTCACAATCCCAAGGCAAAACTGACACATGGATTCGATTAAATCCACACCACACTTCACCTCTATAAATAATGGGTAATTTCCCATTTTTTATTCTTTACAATTATCGAACTCTTTGGCAAAGAAACTCTCTCTCTCTAAGATTTCCATACCTTCTTCTCCCAAACTATGACTAAAGCTTCCTTCAACATCTCCGGCGCTGGTCACTCTAAACCCAGCTCCGATGAACCCACAAAAAATCCTCCAACACCGAGCAAAGGAAAAACTGGCCAATCCTCTAGTAAGGGAAAGCCTGAAAAAGTCAGGACCTATACAAAGGTTTTCAAAAACGTCCGTGAATGGAAAGTTGAGCCCTCAAGATGGGTATCTGAAGCCTTGTATAAAACGAACAACCCTTCTGTGAGTGGATTTCACAGAATGGATGGACTGGGCTATTTTTCATTAGGGATCATACTTACCCTGACCTTGTGAGGGAGTTTTACCACAACCTTCGCGTTGCTGATGACAACCAGGACTATCTAGTAACTTTAGTGAAAGAAAAAACCATTTTCGTAAACCCTCTCTACCTAGGAAATTTGCTCCAGTTAAAGACTGAGGGAGCAAGGCTAAGGAGATCAGGAGATCATGATGGTACTGGGTACGAGATCAACTTCTACAAACCTGAGGGGCACTCAGGAGAAGTCTCAGCTTCATCTATGGGTCAGCACCAGAAGATGGCTCATTACCTACTGAGTTATTTCATCTACCCGAAGGTCAACTGCACTACCTCAGCAACGAACTTCGAACAATGCTTCATCTGAAATATGCTGACGTACAAACCAATCAACATGCCAGTATTTCTTATTGCTGGTTTCCAACGCAGTACTGGCACACTGAGGCTAGGATCACTCATCACTAGAATCTTAATTGACCACAAAGTTGATCTTGTTGATGAGGAGATGACTCAAGGATCTGAGATCACAGCGGCTTCGCTGAGAGCATTAAAGTACGGACAACCTTTGAAGAAAGGAAAAGCTGCTGCTGCTGCTACGGATGCTGAACAACAAGATGGGGGAACTGCTGTCCCAAAGAAAGGAAGAAGGACTAAGGCCCCAGCTTCCCAGAAAAGAAAAGTTGTTGAGACTCCTTCCAAAGATGCTGAGTCTCCAGCTAAGAGGCAGAAATCAGCTGCTAAATCAGTTGAGAAAAGGAGCAGGCAAGATGAGCCTGAAACTGAGGACACTAATAAACAACCTCAGAAGAAGCAGAAGCCTTCTACACTGACTCCCTTAGACGCCATACCTACTGATTTTGTTGTACCTGGTGACTCTCACTTCACCCAATGTCAAGGTAATGTAGCTGAGTATGAAGAAGATGAGGTGCATTTGGACGATCAGTTCATTGCATAAGCTGAGGAAGAACTGGATGGAGTTAGTTCAGAAGAAGAAGAAGAAGAGGCCAGTAGTCAGGATGACGCTGAGGACAGTGAGGCTACAGCCAGTGAAACTGAAGCTGAGCAAGCCAATACTGGGTTGGCCGCTGGAGAAGAGCAAGTACTTGACCAACACAATGTTGATCAAGTCCAAGTACAAGATGACCAGCCTACTCATCAGCAACAAGCTTCTTCTCCATCTCACTCAGGAGAATCTGTACATGCCGACAATCCTCCTAGAAAAAGAAGGTTGGTTAAGGCAAGTCAGAAAGAAGTCAGTGAGACTCCTATTGAACTTACAACTTTTCCTACCTTTGCCGTGATACAACCAACGAAAGACCCTTCTGCTCTTAAACTAAAATTTGTTGGTAGAAAACCGGCGGCATCCATCGAAAAACAAGCATCTGTTTCTTCCCAATAAGAACATGCCGACCAAAATGCCTCTGCCACCTCAACAAGTCAGGTTGAGCCGATTACTGTAAATGATATTACTCCAAGCATGGTGCTGACTCCAAATATATCCGCCCCCGTCAGCACAGACAGTATTCGAGTTACTACTTCCTCAACTCATCTATCTGCCGATCAATCAACCATACGTGAACCTCAAGTGCAGATTCAAAACACCATTACAGTCACTGACCATGTCATTCCTTTGACTCCTCCTCCTACCGGTCACACTGATGTACTTGAAGGCTCTCAAAGCTATCTGAATGCCACTGAGTCCGGCAAAAGGATAATTGACTTAGTGTAAGCGTTGATCAGAGACCTTCAACATTCCACTCCTCCTGATGCTGGGTCTTCATCCATTGAGACTACTCAGCTCTCCCAGGTCACTCAGCTTCTCAACAAAGTTAAGGGACTCAAGGACTTGCTGAATATCCTCATTTCCTATTAAGGACATCAAGCTAAGCAGGATTCTATCACCAAGCTGGCCGAGATCCAGCTGACAACTGTGCAACACTTAAATGCTTTACACTAGCAAGTACAGAACTTGTCAGCTGTGCAACCTGGATATGCAACCTCTGATGAGGTAAAGATGCTTTTTGCTCAGCTTCACACCGAGCAACTCAAGACCAATGAGCAAATGGTCTCTTACTCTCATTGCTTAGTGGAGCAAATTGGTGAAGCTGTTCGATTGCTAAATCTGAACAAGCAGGAGACGGACACTGACGCAATAAAGCAAAATGAGATGATGTCTATCACAAGGCAAACCTTCAATCACATCCCTCACACCAATGTTCAGCGTCGGTACTTTGACACCTACCTACTCAAAACCTTTCATCAAGTCATCGTTGGACTGACTGATGCACTTATATAGATTGGTGAGTCTGAAGCCTTCTTAGTCAGTATGATCTGTGCTGCCGAGCTCAATATACCCGCTGAAGTCTCAAGACAAGGAGTTGCCATTTTTTATGGCGTCAATGAAAGCGCTGACAGGCTTAAAGCACTATCCAACGAACTGACCAGAGCCGTCTTAACCGATAGCTTTAGGATTCCTCCTCCTCCCAATGCTGACAAAACGGGGAAGAAAGATCAAGCGAGAACATCGGTAAGAACACAGCATGGGTCAAGTCAGTCACAACAGAAGAAAAAGAAATAGACATATAGGCTAGCTAAGTATGTAGTCTATCTTTAAAATGTTGATTGTAAACACTGACTATCTAATATCAATACTTGCATCTTCCGTTCAAAACTCTGAGTTATGAATTATTGTATACGATGTTGTGTATAATGTTATTCTGTATCTTCAATTAAATCAGCTATGTTTAAGACTTATAAAACTTACTGATTAAACTCAATACTGATAACATGTTTGACATTGACTTATATGCCTATATAGCATTGTCTTACAGAACTCATTGAACAACAAATTACTCAGCGCACTCTAAATGATTAAACCTTTCGCTTAATACTGAGTAAATAGAATATGTTGAATAAGCTGACCTATATCTGAAAACTGACCTTAGACTTACTCGATTGAACCTTTAAATGCTTTGAGTAAAACTAAGTCAGTAGCTCAACCCTTACGGGGGAGTTTGCTAAGTTATAATAGGTCAACTATCATGGGGGAGCTCAACACTGAGTTCCTCGCTGAATAGTTTTGCCAACATCAAAATGGGGGAGTTTGTTGAAACACCTTTCCACATAATTTTGCACATAATTTTGATTTGACAAAATTGTTTAAGTATAATTGAAACACATATTCTAAACACACTAAGTTTAAATGCTTTGATTTATTCTACTAATGTGTTTGTTCAATGTTGAGTTAAATTGTTTATAAGACACAAGAATTAAATGGCCCAAGCCCAATACAAATGTCAAAGCCCAAGTCAAACAACTCAGTACAACTCGGCTCGCGTTTGTCAAAACGTTGTCACTTTGGACAAAATGCAACTCAGCATGAGAAGGATCTAGAAGACCTTCGGGAACAACTTCAAGATGAATCTGCTGAGTAGATTCGACAAACGTACAAGACAGCAGCTGGCTAAGGAAAACTTCCAGACAAAGTATTTCCTCTTTGGGTAAAATTCAGACGACACAGTATGCTGTCCAGTTGACTTTACCATAAAAGGAGAGACATTCTGCTGACCTGACCGAGGACAGAAGATACACAAATCTGATTGGTCGAGAGCTCTGAGCAAGTCAGGATGACAACGACAGGAAGCCGTTTCCCTCCAACGGTTATTTTGAAATTTGAAATGACCGATGCCCAGACGTCTCTATAAATAGTGCCATCAGAAGCTTCATTCATAACAGAATTTGATCAAGCCATTACGCTGACCAAATTTCTACACAAGTTCTGCAAGCAAGAAGCAAAGCAAATCTTACACTACATTTCATATATTTGTGTAAAAGTCTAGAGTGATTATTCAATCATCTAAGGTGTCTTAGCAAATCATTGTTTAGGATAAACACTTATCATTTCTAGAGATTAGAAAGGAGAGGCTGAGTACTCGGTTATAGTACTCAGCATGAGATTAGGATTGAGTAGAGGTATAGAGGAAGGTACTCTTGTTATACTCAGTTGCTAATATTGTAAAAGGTTTGAGGCTCCACCTTTAAAGAGCTCTGTAGAGGATTCGAAATCTCAGAACTTGTTCCGGGGACATGACGTAGGCTTAGAAGAAGCCGAACCTGGATAAATCTGCTGAGTAACGTATTTCTTACCTTAAACTCCTTATATATATATTGCTTGCTTAAATAACCAAAAACTGACCAAGTAAAGAGGTCAAGCTGAGTTGTGCGCATTAAACATCTGAGCTCAGGAATAGACTTTAAGTGTTATTTCTTGACTCAAGTCAAGAAACTGACCTAGTCACCAGTTGACTAAGCCAGTATCTTACTGATCACTCAGCGCCACTGTTAAATCCTTTTCTCTTAAGAAAAGAAGTTTGCCCAAACTTAGAAAAAGTTTAAATAGTTCCTAACCCCCCCCCCCCCTTGGAACTATACTTGTAACTGTATAAGGGACCAACAATTAGCATGCTTAAAGAATAGCCTAAGATCGAGTCTATGTTATGGTTACCGAGGATGACACGATGGTGCTTCGACGTAACGGAAACAGCTAATCGGCATATGTTGTAATGGACGGACACGAAAACTACCACATATTGGGGTTTCTTTATGAATGCTCCATGTTACTTAATGCTTGTTTGTATGTTAGCACAAGGACACTTGGTTAATATTACTTACTTAGTATCTTTGGAAATGGGACACCAGACCTTAGTGACCGATGAGGGAGAGACCTAACTCAGGAATATAGATCTACTTCACTTAGCGATAAAAGGTAGGCACAGTTGTTCGTTAGGCGTATGACTAGATCTGTGCTTGTTCATCTTGGATTCATTTATCTTATTATTTCGTTGTTTTTATTTATGTTAAAAGCTCACACTATTCACCCACTCAAGAATTATTTCTAACACTTAAGGTAACTTATCCTTCTCACTAAAGTCCAATCCCTGTAGAATACGACACTTGGTCTTACCAAATACTACACACGACCTAGTACACTTGCTAGCGTCCATATTTAACACACCACTCTTGACATGAGATATTACGATGCAAACACATTTTCTACAGTTCTTGCTAAGATAGATTCTCAACTAGGAAAGACGAACGAAATTCCATGTGTACTTACAAGCTGATGGTCAGAGTTCAAGCAAGTAAGCATTCTAGACCCTAATTGGGTGTAATGTGCTTGGAATCAGCTAAACACTAGCATTTTATTCCTTGACACCAAAGGGTTAGAGTGTAGAGCACGTCACAATAGTGAATGGAGGACATCTTAATCCTCACCCTGGTTTGGTAATGAGAGGGTGGTTGAATGCTTTCACTCATTTTCCATCTAGGGCCACTTTTGTAAACACATGACCCACGGTCCAAAAGTCCACACTTATGGGAGGTACGCAGCATATGTGGCTATGATGGGTATGCAATAGATAATGAGCTAGTTCCCAGGTCTTTTGCCCATGAGCCCGTACATGTATCAACCACTGTTTGGATAGCCGGTGGGTCTGTCTATAGGATACTTTCCATCTTGTTATTATTCTCATTTTTCACCATTCATATTAAGGATACGAATCAAGAACATTATAAGGATCCACCGCCTCTCATTGCGCTACTACATCCCCTATATTTGGCACATCCTCAAGAGTTGCTTTGTCTGAAAGTGTCACTGCTTAAACTATATGGCAACTCCGAACCTTAATACCCAGCATGAAAGGTGAGACAATGTTTGAACCAAAACTTTAAAAATATACACACCTGCCATGAAATTCTCATATATGTTTTAATGTGTAGGAACAAAGAAATAAAAAGAAATATAAAGAGGTTGGCGCAACGTGACGTGGACCCAAAAGTTGAGAGCGGAGCAAGAGTTCTACCCCTAGAGACATGGGTTTTCCATTCACTATCGCCATCAAGACTTGTGATTCTGAAGAACTATCCAAAACAAAAAAAAAACTTATTTGTGGAATACCCTAAGGAAACCCAAAGAATATTACTTCTACAAGCCTAACAATAACAAATCGTTTGTTGCTCAAAAGGTTATATTTCTTGAAAAGAAGTTTATTCTCAAGAAAAATATTAGGATTAGAATTGAACTCAGAGAAGTTTTAACACCACAAGTTCCTAAACATATGACAATGAAGGTTGAGACAAATTCACGAAGATTTGTGGAATCCCCACCAAATTCAACCATATGACTTGAAGCCATGAAGGCTGAAGTATAATCAATGTAGGATAATCAAGTATGAAACTTGATGGATCCATCATAAGGGTAATTGAGTTCCGCGGCCGCTCACAACTGCTTTATAAGACCATTTATAAACCGACATTGCTCATGGTCTAAAGATCCCAAACAAGCGTCTATCCTTTGATCTAGAGCAGGAGAAATGTGCAACGGTTCTAATGGATTATTGCTAAAATCCACCAAACCACGATTAGGTGCAATCGAAGTGCTTGGAATGTCCACAGTTTGTTGGAGAACTGGTTGAACTACAAAGTTGTGTAAATGATCAATTTCTATCAAAATCCTTCATGCTCACTGCACCAATTGATGTCCTCAATTATGAATAACACTTTCCTGTATGTCTTCTGATGGCCTAAATCAACATCAAACAGTCACAAAGGGGTTGAAATCTAACGTCCCCTCTCTGATGCTTAACTCAGTAAGATACTTAGGATTAAGTAATAACTTGAAAGCATTTAATAAGAGAATATGAATAATGAGCGTACCTGGAGCTCTATTTCCAATGCTATTTATAGATGATTACATACCTAAAGTGTAATGCAATTTTACATGTGTCAGCTCCTGATTGGGTTCGATAAAGTACTTTTCCACGTGTAGCCTTTTGGTTGGCTTCAGAATTCTTTTCCTTTATGTTATTCCAAAATATACAGCGTGATCTAGGGCATATGAGTGTACTTTTGAGGTCTGAAGCTCCCATTGGTCCACGTGTGAAGCTAGATGACTTTCTATTGAAGCTTATAGTTAACCGCATAAATTAGTTCCTTTAGCTTACTTTGATATATGATCCTTTGGTTTATACCTATGAGATTGATTCGATTGGCCCCTTATTCAGGCTTCAATCAATTTATCATGTATCAGGTCCATATTTCGTGCATTAATTATCGCATCCGCAATCATTTTCTCATCAGTTTCAAACTCAACCTTATCCACATTTTTTGCACACATCCATATCAGACTTGCACGAAGTGTAAGGACCTTAACAAACTGAGGCAAAAGGGACCATGCGATGACATTGTTGCTATTGAAAAAAACTGGTGAATTCATCCATGACCACCGCTCCGATTCCATAGGTAGTCTGACTGCTAAAATTCGCTCCGTCGATGTTGCATTTTAGAAACCTCGGTCATGGTTTCCGCATACTGACTGAACAATATTCCTCAATCCACTCGATCGGGATAGGGTCCTATGGTGACAGCTCCATTCTTGGAGAAAGTTTTGTGTTCGTCTGATACAATATTTTGCCCCTACGTCATCCTCATTCCATAATCGATTATTCTGTTCCTACTATATGGAGAGCAACACTATGAACTTTTGTCTCAGCACCTCAATGTCATCACCTGACATTAAGAGAGCAGCCACTATGCTACTGAAGAGAAGTTTCCCATAGGCTTCGGTATCCTAGACACCTGCCAGTAAGCTTCTACAAAAAAAAAAAAAACAATTAGCAAAAAGGTGCTAACTTTCTTCCTCAGCTGAGCCACACAAAACATCCAAACACTTTACCTCTATCCTAAATTCTGGACCCTGCTAGAAACAAATTTGAAACATTCACGTTTTCCAGCCCTGCAATACAGTAGGACTTTTATTGTGAACTCATCCAATGATTTTACCCACAGATCCTTCCACACTTGTATAGTTTTTCCATCACCCACCCTCCAACGGACTCCAAGACGAAGAAGTTCAATTAAACCCCAAACACTCCTCTAAACTTAACTAGGATTATTGCCTATTTTTAGAAGATAAAAAAAGTTAGTAGCATACTATTTGGCTTTGAACAACCTACTAACTTGTATGAGAGGAGAATTAATTAACTTCCATCCTTGTTTGCCTAGTAATGATAGATTAAACAAATGCAAATCTCGAAACCCAAGGCCACCCTTGTCCTTCCCTTGGCACAGAGTTGACCAGTGCATATTCCTTCTACCTCATTCCGTCGAACCCCACCCACTCAAATGAGTTCATCATTCTCTCCAGCTCTTCACAAATCGATCTAGGGAGCAGAAATGTCAAAAAGTTGGAAGTACCTCAACCACTGACTTCAGCAGGACCTCTTTGCCTTCATTCGATAGAAACTGAAACCCTCGAACTCCCAAATC
The DNA here is from genome assembly GCF_963576675.1 of Euphorbia lathyris. NCBI lineage: Eukaryota > Viridiplantae > Streptophyta > Magnoliopsida > Malpighiales > Euphorbiaceae > Euphorbia > Euphorbia lathyris. Next base: position 21,754,549 of record NC_088910.1, on the reverse strand, counting down.
TTCTTCAAAGTCTATCAATCAAGAAAAGAAATATACTTCGTTTTGACCTACCAATCAATGAATGGAGACCCAAGTACCGTATCAAGTAGAGATGAAACTTTCAAGATAGTACTAACCGCTTCTCTCAAATCAGTTTTTACATTTTTACTAAAGAATATCCATATTTATTCAAATTTATAGTTTGACTTGATATCATCTCTCGTATTCAGTCAGAATGTCCACTATAACCCGTGTTTCACCTGAATTCGTTCCAAAACACATAAAATTGTCATCCGCAAAGAATAATATTAGGAAATTTTTTTTGGGAAGATTAGGATATTTTTAATCCTTATTTTTTTACTTAATTTAATAACAAATACTAGTTAGTTAGAAAATCAACATAAAAATATATTTTAAAACAATTTAATTCTGAAAATTAAATTAGAAGTGTCAAAGTCGATCTTTTATCCACTTTGCCCTCCATGGAATATGCCGAAGCTGATTTAGAAGCTAGAAATCCACGTGTCAATCAGGCATCAAAAGTGTTTATGTTCGTTCACATCTATGCATTTGCTATTACAAAACTTAACAAACACCCTTTACTGTTTGGTTAAGCAACTTGTCAAAAAGTAAACTAATAAAAAAGTATAATTAAATTGAAAAGTTAATTTAAATTAGCAATAAGTTTTTGACTAAGAAACACACTTTCCACAAACAGAAAGTTGGCATCTTTGGATCCAATAGGATTTGCCCATCATCAAAATCCAGCCGTTGATAGTGATACTACATTCGAATTCAATAACTACAGTTTATTAATCATATTATTATTTAATCTAAAACTATATGTGACCGTACTTTGACCTAATTTTACCTAGAAAAAATAGGTTTACTTATAAATGATAATATTATTTGTGTTAATGATGGATTCCGGATTCATATTAACAATACTTGAAGTGCTCTCCATGAAACACATTAAACACATTAGGTCATTCTTATAAAACGTTTGTGGTACTACCTTAAAACTGTGTAAATAGACCATCTTCAAGATAAAGCAGTCTAGTAAATGATGTACGTAATTGGATTCTGAATTGCACGATTTATAATCGTTCTAATAACAACAACAACAAACAACAACAAAGCTTTAGTCTCGAAATGATTCGGGGTCGGTTAACATGAACCATCATATAAAACCGTGAAAATCAAGTCGTGTCAGCGACACAGATTCGCTCCCTCCACTCTGTCCTATCCACTACCATATTTTCCTCAATTCTCAATAAACTCATATCACTCTCGATCACCCTCCTCCAAGTTTGCTTAGGTCTTCCCCTACCCCTCACCACTACATCCCTTTGCCACTCTTCGGTTTTCCTAACCGGCGCATCAAGCGCTCTACGTCTCACATGGCCAAACCACCTTAGTCGGTTTTCTCTCATTTTATTCTCAATAGATGTGACCCCTACTTTTGTCCTAATTATTTCATTACGCACCCGGTCCTTTCTCGTGTGACCACACATCCATCTCAACATACGCATCTCCGCCACCGACATCTTATGGATGTGGCAGTGTTTCACTGCCCAACACTCCGTACCATATAACAACACTAAAAGTAAATCTGTCACAATATGTGGGCGGAGAAAATAAGTGGGAGCTGTGCATTCAACCAGTTATGATAGATTTAAAAAGTTTAAATAATTCTTAATTAAATAATTAATAGAAAATTGATTATTTAATTAAATATATTTTCTCCAAAAATATAAGTGTTTACACCACAGTAATCCAGTGCCATTCAACTAGCGGTACGCGTGTGGTGGTTAAAAGTCAAACAAGCATCATGTAGACCACATCCCTTCTACAAAAGTGGGTACCTCTTCGGACACAATCCAAAGGTATAAGACATCAACTTATAAACTTTCCTTATATGGGATAAGTTATCTATGTGAGATTCTTAACTCTTGCTTTATTCCATATGAGACTCCAGTGGGTATATATATAAGCTTAAACACTTGGTCACTTTTTTTTATTAAATCTCAAACTTGGGTCAAGCCCAATACCACACTTTTTTAAATTTAAAAATTATGGACAAGTCCAATAATCTTCCACTTGAATTTTTAAAACGTTTTATTGAGCAATAACTTTAAAACGTAGGATCAAGTATAAACAAATGTATCTTTTGACTTGAACTTCTATACAGTGATCACATTTTAGATTATACTAGAGTGACACGTAGTCTTGCACTCTATATTTTAACATTATACCACACCAAATTTTTTCAGAGTGTAATTCAAAGAAGCCTATGCTTTTACGTCTATCCCAATATAGTGATCGTTGTAGAATTTTTGTCGAAAATCTATAGGGAGTAGCCCCACTCCCACATTCAAATAGGTGAACCTATCAGAAGAACTCCTATAATTAGGTACTCCGCTTTAAATGGAGTATATATCTCATTAAGAGTTTCTATTACCTCAATTTGGTAACACTTCAGGAACTCATGCTTCAATATGCATGATCTATCTTATATTACATCATAACTAGTTACCCATTGAACCTATTTCTTGAAATATCCAGTCTATAGGTTGGGTTATGATTAGGTGTAACTCATCACTGTAATGGAAAAAGTCACATACCTTTCAAAGTATTATGGGCTTTTTCTCTAATTAATCTTTTAGTCAAAGGACCAGCTAGATTATCTTCAAAGAGTACATGATCCATCCTAATACTACTATGCTTTCGACATATCTGGCGTCTTTTACTATTGTAATAACGATTCTGAATGTTAGCAATTGATGCGTTACTTAGACCTGTTCATGAGCCCGTTGGCCCGCCCAACCCGTCCAAGCCCCTCTTTTATGGGTTGGGCTTGGACATGCATATTTAGCATTTAGCCCGGCCCGAGCCCTCAAAAGCCCGAACTTAAAATGGGTTGGGCTTGGGATTTATTTTAAAACCCAAGTCTAGCCCGACCCGGCCCGAGACATAAAATAATTCGATATAATTTAATTACATTAAGTATTTTATTTATATTTATAATTTTAGTTTTAATTATTCAATTTTCATGCCCTCACTTTATGAAATTACACATTCTTATCTACTAGTTTTAAAAATAGAGTAGCTTGTTTTCTTTGTACAGTAAATAGATTGATGTTTTGTAAAACAAAATTACATGCCTGCAAAATCTTAGCTATAAATTATAGTTTATAAATATATGTTTGTTACATTTTTTTATTTATAATAATACTTTAATATGTGAATTTTATTATTTATAATAACAATTTAATTTTAAGTTATATTAAAAAACTTTTAATAGAAATATATTAAGTGGATGGGTTGGGCCGGGCTATGCTTGGGAATTAGTTTTTTTTAGTCTACCCCAGTCCAGCCCGAGCCCGATGTAAATATAGTGCGGGTTGGACTGGGCTTGGACACAGTAATCAGACATAAAACCCGATTAGGCCCGACCCGAATCCGGCCCGGCTCAGCCCATGAACAGGTCTAGCGGTACTATCGTAGTGGATCAATATAATTGGAATCAATTTTTCCCATATATGAATCTCATCTAATAGACATCTCAACCAACCCGCTTCTTCACTAGTTATAGCTCGTGCTATCGTTTTTTATTCCATAGTTGATATAGTTTTTTTCACTAACTATGCTAAAAATATAGCCATTGGTTGTCTTGGAGAACTTTTTTCACTATAAGACATTTGAAAACCTTTGATAATGTAATCCAACCTTCTTGGTTCTTTTTAAATATCCCATGACCCTTTCAATAGTATTCGAATGCTCAATACTAGGTCTACTAGTAAACTTGCATAATAATACCATGAAAAAAGATAGATCAAATCTGTGGCATACTGAAGACTACGAAATATACTAGCATCACTTTAATTTTCTTACAATGTCTCCATTATTCTTAAAAAGCTTCACACTTGGATCATAAGTGTACAGGAAGGTTTACCATCTAAGTAATTATATTTCTTTAATATTTTTTTAATGCAATGAGATTGTTCTAAAGAAAATCGATTTTGTGACCTAGTTATATGGATGCCAAGTATCACATTGGCTTCTCCTAGATCTTTCATGTCAAAGTTCTCACACAACATAGATTTCACAACATTCACCACATAAATATTAGAATAAAAAATCAGCAAGTCATCCATTTACAAATATATAATAATGCAAATGCTATTTTCAGATTTATAGTAAATGTATTTTATAACTTTCATTCACTTTAAAGCCATGCGAGATCACATGATTGTAAATTTTTTCATGTCATTGTTTGAGTGTTTGTTTCAAGCCGTAAAATATGTATCTAACTTACACACTTTATGAGTTTAATTAGGAATTACAAAACCTTCCGGCATGTGATTTTAACATCCATTTGATGTAGAATTAGATGATTCAAAACATCAAGATAAATTAACCTAAGAATGATATAGGTGAATAAGTATCAAAGAAATCTATGTAGATTTTTCTTTTTTCTAAAGATTTATAGATATATTAAAGTTTGCCTACTAACAATTCAATGTTGGCCTTTCATCTTCCAGGTCAATCAAATATATATATATATATATATATATATATATATATATATATATATATATATATATATAGTTTTAATTGCCTCCTATGCATGGTTTGATTCTATTAATCTTTCACCTCTTATTGATAACTTAATTAAGATGGTAAAGCTTTGGAATGAAATTGAGTTTTTGTAAAATGAGAAAATAACAATAAAAAAAGAACACTATTCTGAAGAGTAGTTTTGGTAAATAAAAAGTAAAAGAAAAGGCACATTGACATTTCACTATACCTAAAAATTGATAGCATAAAAAATGAAAAGACAATACATTAATTAATTTTGTATTGTCATGAAATGAAAGCATTTTCTGTGAAAAGACCTTTGTTATTAAAATAATGGATGTTGCTTTCTTCAAGCTGTGTTTTTAGTGGAAAAACACAAGTACTTCACAAGTCTGCATCCGCAACTTTACATTTAGATCTTGAAAAAGAAAAACACCTATCTCCCTATATTTCTGTTTTAACATCCATGTACGTTTTTTGAATATCAGCTTTGTAATTTTAAAACAGGATCTAAGGTATACCTCCAAACGTTATTGATGTATACAATCTCAGCTGAACTTAATGAAACATTTTAATGCTTAAAATAAGATAGAAAATGGATTAAGGAGGGGCCGAGAACCAACGATCCTATTCCGATGTCTAAATCAATGAATAGAAAGGTTACTCAGTAGTATGTAAAGTTTAGGTAAAGAGAGATACCTTTTAGTGTAATGTGTAACTTGTATTTATGGGTGAATCAGTGTGTGCCCTAAATGATAGTAGAGGTCAACGTGGAAGACAATTAATGGTGAGAGCCTGCTGTAAGCTAAAAACGATTATAATGGTAACACATGTGATTGCACGAATCACGCCGTTAGATGCGGGAAGGAATGTGCGTGACTTTGAGGTCTCATTTGACTGGTCCGCGTGGCTCCGATGGTTACTGTTGAGGAGGGGGTGTCCTATTGGTCCACGCGTATTATGTTAATTGTATGATGTTGAAACACGATTTCCTACATAGTTTTTGAATGTGACAAAAATAAATTAATCAGAATCCCAAATAAACAAACTAAGGCTAAAATTGATTTATTCACTAATCTTGTGGGTTGAGTGTTTTGATCTAAGTTATAGTAAAGAAAAATAGAATGGGCTTGAGAAAACATTGAAGGCTTGTTTGTGTACCGGAGGACCACATCGCCAAACAAAGCCTGATCATTGATTCGGAAGACCCTACTTGCTTCCGGAGTTCATAAGTTAAAAGAAATCAACAGCTGGCATGCTTATTCCCAAGGGTTGATCTAAAAGATAAGTGACACAGTGAACACGCCAGATCAACGTACCTATGCTATAGCAGCAAACAGAAAAGGTGGCAGAATTACATGACCCAAGACTGAAGTTGTGGACGTGTGGTAGACCTTTTCACCTACCAGACAAAAAGGTGTCAGGAGAAAATGGGACAACCTTCGTTCTATCAGAACGGTAACTTCAAGTTCAAATGGATCTTTTGATCTCAACTGCCTATAAATAGAAACTCACAAGCTTCACTTCGACTTGACGAAATGTAAAAGCTCTCAAGCAAAATCAATCTTCAAAAGCAATATTCAAACACTTAAACATTGTTCTTACGTTAGTTCGTCCAAGGATATTGTTTAAATCTTCATTGTATTTATTGTAAAAGAAAATCCATTGGTCATAATAGTTTCTTTCGGAAGCTCTGTTGTTTGCTTCGGTTATAGGCAAGCAATAGAAGTATAGATAGTTGAGTGATAGTAAAGGAAGGTACTTTACAGAGGCTCTGTCTATTTTGTACAAGGTTCGTGCTCTACCTCTAAAAGAGTGCTCTAGTGGATTAAAGCCCGGAAGAAGGTATCTGGGGACTGGACGTAAGCTGGAGGCCGAACCAGGATAAATCTGCTGAGTAACTATTTTCTAACCTCTGACCTACTGCTTCTGATTACTTACATGTTATAACTGTCATTGCCTAAAGGTTCTTATCTATTTCTGTTCCATTGCTTACCACTTAAGCAGTGCATTATATTTTTTCAACTGTTAAACCTTAACATTTGGTTCGGAACATCATAATTGTAATCAGAACCGTAAAGATAGTCAGGTTCTTCTTGTGTTAACAAAGTGTGAATTTATAAAACGTCAAAATTACATGTTAGTTCCATTCACCCCCTTTGAAACTAATATTGTCTTACAAGAGACCAACATATGATATAGATGTCACCCCATTCGAAGACTCTAGACCAAAGTATTTCAGGGCTTTGTTCTAGTAGACGACCAAAGGTCGCGTCCTTATGGGCTTGGGCATGTGTAAGGAAAAAAGTAGCACTCAGGTGAGAATGAGCTTCATCTTGTGATTTGGATGAAGTTACCCTTCGGTTGAACTTTTGAAAATCTCTATCTGAAATTCTTTAATCTTTTCAAAGGATGATTGGCACTCGGCCGTCTAATTGAAGTTCTTAGCTCCTTTTAACCTTTTATAAAAGGGTAAACATTTTTTCATTGAACATGATATGAATCTGTCTAAAGCATTGATTTTTCATTCAATTTCTAGACATCGTTTAACTTTTTTTTTTGTGTTCCATGTCGATGATAGCATGGAATTTTTCTAGGTCCGCTTCGATTCCTTTCTAAGAAATCATGAACCCCAAGAATTTTCTTGATCCTACACTAAAGGTGCACTTTTCTAGATTCAACTTAGGACTATATTCTCTCAAAGTTGCAAAGATCGTTTGGAGATTTGAAGCATGTTTGGACAATGTTCTACTTTTTTACTATCATGGCATCCACACACACACACCCCCTCAAAAATTCTATTTATGAGCCTCTAATATGTTGCTATGGCATTCTTTAAATCAAAGGGCATGACCCTACAGCAGTAAGTTCCTTAATGTGTGATGAAGTTTATATGTCCTAGGTTTATTGGGATTTGATGTTATCTAGCTGCAACATCTAACAATGAATACATTGCATATTCGTTGTGGAATCAATTAGAATGTAGTTGCATAGGAAAGGGTAAGAGAGTTATTCAATCAAGCCTTATTCAGGTCTGTTAAGTTAATATATAACCTCCACTTCCCACAATGGCGTTGTGTAGTAAGACCATTTCAACCACTAGGAATTTTGATTCAGTATGCCACTTTTTTCGATAAAGTTTGATACCGACCTTCATTTTTATATTGCCCAACAAAGGTATTGTATGACCGTTAGCGGAGAGAATGGTGGTATTAGTCGCTTCGGATCAAGCTGAAGGGTTTTAAAGGCTTTCCTAGTGATAATATTAACCAAACTATCCATATCTACAAACACTTTCCAACTTTGAAGTCCTTAACCAACATTCAATAACTAAGTCATCTTTACAAGACTGCCTTGGCAATTTTCTAGGCTTCAAAATGAGAATTTAGAACTAGACACGTACAACTACCCTTTGTCCTCAAATATTCTTTTTTGGTTTACAGGCCTATTTTCTTGCGACCCTCCGACAATGATGGTTATGACTCCCTTGAGTGCATATTCAATCGAGCGCTTGTTATGTTATTCATGTATTTCAAGAATTTATCCAATTCAACATGCTCTGCCATTTTGTTGAGTTCTATGGCTAGTTTCCAATCATATTTAGTGCCATGACCCTCACTCTTGTGAAACTTATAGTATGTCCTAGTGTAGCGACAATCGAAGGTTTTGAGCTTCAATGTTTATTGGATTTGTTGTTTATTATTTTTAACCCAACACAATATTTCTTTTATGAGAGCGTCCAATGGTGCAAAGTGACGCTCCATTTTCTCTTGTGGTCTCCTTCGGGCTTTATCTCTATCATTTATGGATCCTTTTGTGGTGTTAACCATACCCAACCTATCTTTCACCAAAGGATTTAGGCAATGCCCATCCCACTTCAGAAAGTCTATGACTCCTCGCATGAGATCTGAAAACATTTTAGGCCGTTAGTTTATGAGTTCGTTTGGTAGGTCTTTGATTCAGGCCAGGGCATCGATAGCTCTGCTTATATTTAACTGGCGAATCTGGATCTCTATCTTCTAAAACCTTTCAACCTATTCCTGAAGGTCCTCATGAGTTGCCTGCATCAAATAGTTTTAGTCATGTATGTTTTCTCTCTAATATGGATATGATGAAGTGTTCAATGAACTCATTCTCTATCTGATTAGACTTCGGATAGATTCAAGCAAGAGTTTCTCATACTAATAAATGACATCCTTATTGAGTGTGGTGGGAAAGCGCCTCCACATGAGAGCATCCGCGATACTAGTAGTTTGTAAGGACCTTTAGAAATTTTTGGCGTGCATAATGGAATCTGTTAGTCCATTATATTCTTTTCTTGGGGGATATATGAATCCACTATGCATGGTTTGGTCAGAATGTCTATGCAAAATGGTGAGCTAATTTTTGTTATTTTAGGATTCTAGAGTCAATACCATTATTTGCCATATCATTATGAAGTTCATGTGAATAAGGGTGTTCATCTCCTCTTTAACAAAGGGAGTCTCACGATCTTTGGTTCTTTGATCCAGTTTAGATTTCCATCAATCATATTAGAATTGAAGCTTTAAAAAGATCCTCATTTTGGTCTTTGTAATAAGATTCCACAGAGTTATGATGAATAGTTTTCTTGCGCTTAAGGGATCTGGATTATCAGAATAGTGATGATGGCTGCAAGGTGGTGTTTTGGAATGATGTCACCTTTTGTGGCAAGGGCTAGATTCTTGTCCCATTGATCTACCTCGAGTTCCATCTTGGTAAGAATTTAAGGATAAACCCTCTTTCATGAGCAAGTACGGACATACGGTATCCGCTAGAACAATAAATGGAATCCTATCTATAAGGGCACTTGTTTTCTTCCCTTCTATTGCCTCCCTCAACCCCCGCTCTAACAACCACCATTTTGGTGCATGTTTGACTTTAAGGATATTCATCAACTCTTGGACTGAACCTATGTTTAGAGGACTTATTTGGTTATTTTATCTATGAAGTTTCATTATTCTAGATTTAAAGAGCCCAAGCAGGTTTTCATTTGTTGGTCAAACTACGGAGTGACCTGAAAAGACTCCAGTGAGTTGTTATTTTCATCTACTAGGGCTTTTTTCCATCCCGACGGCGAAGGAATGTCAAAGGATGCAGGAATTACAAAACTATTTAATTGAGTCATGGCGTAAATCTTATCGGTTCTATGCTCAACACACTAATTTGATGTCATAAATCCGAGATGTGTTTTATGAGACCTTTTAGTTTTTGAAATAAGACATAAAAGTGATCAGGGAAGGGTCGGGGACCAGTGACCCGGCTCTAATGCCTAAGTTAGTGAATAGAAAGGTTACTAGGTAGTATGTAAATCTTAAATGTGCATAGAGAATGAATTAAGTACTTTTTACCTTGTATTTATAAAAGAATCATAGTGTGTGCCCCAAATGTTGGAAGAGATATCCACGTGGCACTCAGTCAACGGTGAGAGCTTGTCGTCAACTAGAAACATTTATAACAGTTGCACTTATTATTATATGAATCACCTCGTTAGGTGCATGCAGGAATGTGCGTGACCTTGAGGTCTCATTTGACAGGTCCATATCTAGTGGTTACTATTGAGGAGAGGGTGTCTTATTAGTCCACGTGTATTATGGTAAATTGTATGATATTTGTCACCAAAAGTAATTTTAACTCGAACATCAAATATTTTACAAATCGTATTCATGGTGCTTGCAAGTTGAACCAATTTTACTTCTAACTACAATTATACTATGCAGAATAATGAATTTTATTATCTTCACTTCACATGTGCCATATTATTACTCATCAGTAATAGATCAACCATAACAATAAAATGAGTGAAGAATCAATTGTATTTTTCACTATTTCATTGAAGAACTAATTACTAAGAAAAGATGTGCATATGGACATGTTGAATAAAAATATCTTCCAGCTAAGAAAAGAGAATGCTCTACACATATGCGTAGTTACAAATATAATAGATACCTAAAGAATATAAGGGTTTATAATGATGCCCATGGTTGCATCACATGATGCGATTACTACCTTCATTACTATTGGTGGATTCAGCTTTGAATGGATCGATGTCATGACTTCTATAAGGAGATCTTTTTAACTTTACTGAGCTAGGTGACCGTTGAGCTTTATGACTGTTAGAAACCTTTATTATCGTTGTAGTCAATGATATGCTTTCAACTAGTTTGAGTTGTTTTCACTTGTGAATTTCAGTTGATTTCAAAGCATTTTAGCGATCCAATTATTAAAGACACGTGTATACATGTGAAAAAATATTATAAAAAGTTTTAAAAAAGATCTTGTATGTACACACATCTTTGATCTGTTACTGATTAATGATAATATAATATACAAGTGAAGTTGAGATAATGATAATCATGACTTTATAGTGTGTTCCATTAAAATATAATGATTGAAAATTGCCCTACCTTTCAAATGTTTTTGGCTAAAATCTAACTTACGAACGTTGGGGGTATGACGGTATCGTTGATATATAACCGTAGAGATAAAATTTCTCTTAGCTACTAATATTGAGGGTATTTTTATATTATCCATTTAAAAACTTACAAAATTAGGCATTTTGTATAGCTATAATTAAAAGAAATTATTACAATGTTAACTAATTAAGTAGGTATAATTTTGTGATATGTTACATGAAATTTTTGATTTCGAAAAGTTTTAAGTTTTGCAATTATTTCTGATTCTGAAACTTTCAAAAATTGAAACTTAATTTATATTTTAGATCATGTGTTTTTCATTAAAATAGGTTAATTTCAATTTTTTTTTATTGAAAGCGGAGGACTAGGTACGGGCTTCTGACATTCCAACTATGTTGGCACCTCCGAAAATCCGCACCAGGAACCCGAATTTGAATAAATGAATAAAAGAATATTACAAATCAGAATCCAAAACTGTAAAATCAAGCAAAGCGAAAGGAAACTCTGCCTAATAAGTTATAAGCTAACAAGCTATTACAGATCTGTGGATGTGAGTCCCACCAAGTTTCCTCCGTACAAGTGCGGGCATAGTTAGCCAACGCATCCGCGACTTGGTTTCCCTCCCGATATGAGTGACACACGACCACTCGCATTCTAGCCATCCTGGATTAGCAGTCCGGCCAAGCCGCCCGCAACATCCATGGGACTGCAAGATCACGATGACAGAAGATAGCAATCATGTACATTGAATCTGATTCAAGCCAAATTGAATTACAGCCCCGCACGTGTGCCTATTTGATTGCATATATCACAGCTCGTAGTTCGGCCAAGTGCACGAGCCTATCAAAAGCGGGAAAAGCGAATGAACCTAAGTTGTGCCCTGTATGATTGCAGAAAATACCACCACATCCAGTTGTGCCTTCTGTGATAGAAGCATCAGAGTTCACTTTAATCCATCCCTGGGGAGGAAAACACCATCGGATCGGCAAGATTTTGGGGGCCCTTGAGGGGCGTGGAATTAAACTCAATGTTTGGAGAATTCCAATTTCTGTAACCGAGTTCCAAACATGCCCGATTTGAAGTGCTCCGTTCGTCTAATTAGTGCTCTGTTCAAATAAATGTACTGTAGTTTCACATTTTTTTTACATATCGATACTTGTGCTCTTGAAATTTTTTATTTTTTCAAATTTGACCGATAATGATTTCAAAATAAAAAATTTCAAAAATTAAAGTTGTTTAGTCTCATATCTACTATGGAAGCACATTTTTTGTTTTTCATTCTCTAAACATTAACTTTCTCTCTCATACAAAACAACATTTAAATGACCTCAAACCTAAAAAGTTGAAAAATTAAAGTTGCTTAAAATATTATTTAATTCTTGAAAATTTACATTTTGAGGTTCTTATCGGTCAAATTTAGAAAAATGAAACTTTTTCCAAAAAGAAAATATGTGAAACCATAGGATTTTATTTGAAATTAACCTTAAAAAAAGTTTAAGCTCTTCTATAAAGAATAATAATAATTAGGAACTTAATTCTTATAAGGGATAATTACTAATTTGACCCAATCAACCCCAATTTATATATCTAACCCACCTTGCCTCAAAGTTACCAAATTAGACACTTTCACCATTTTGGACAAAACTAACCTTACTTCTATTCGATGAATCAATCGTTCTTCTTTTTCTTCTTCTTCCTCCTCCTCCTCCTCCGCTTCATCTGCTTCTTCTTTTTGTTGTTGTTGTTCTTCTTCTCCGTTTCAACTTCTTCTTCGGTTCATCTTCTTCAATTTCAGATACCAATCGTTTGAGATTTTTGACATATTATGTTCAATTTCCCGTACAAATGGTATATTTTTTTGCTTATACACTTACTTTTCTCGTTGGTTTTGCCTCTTTCATCATCTGTAATGGTATCGTTTCAATTTTCTGTATTTTCCATAATTTTTTCCCATTTTCCTCCATTGTTGTCGCATTTGTGACGAAATTGTCGCATTTGTCACAAATGCGACAAGAACTGTCGCATTTCGTCGCAAATGCGACAAGAGTTGTCGCATTGACAAATGCGACAGTTCTTTTCGCATTTGCGACTAAAATGCGACAGTTCTTATCGCATTTGTGACGAAATGCGACAATTTTGTCACAAATGCGACAATAATGGAGGAAAATGAAAAACAATATATCCTAAATCCCTAATTTATAAATCATAGTTCTTAAAATATATTAAAAACAATAATTTATTTAGTATGACATTATTTAAATTAATACCTGATATAATTATAGATAATTTTTTAAATCTGAATTCCTATGTAAATTCCCCATAAAAGGATCCATTACATAAAAGAAAAAAAAAATCAATTTTTAAAAGTGTTTTATGTTTTTAAAAAAGAAAAATCTAACTCTTTAAAAGAGATGAACATCAATTAAAATTTATTATATTATCGTTATATAAGATACCAATTTAATTAGAATAGATTAGTAAGGGTATTAAATCATTAAACTATTTTCTTCAACATAAGTGTTACACCAATTTCTATGTTAAGAAATTTAACTTTTTTTTTTTTTTTTTTTTTTTTTTTTTTTTTTTTTACTTTTACTTTTATGTAACTGGCCCTTAAAAAAATGGATCCGCTTATGGAAAATTTACATAGAAATTCATATTTGAAAAGTTATCTATAATTATATCAAGTATTAATTTAAATAATATCATACTAACTAATATAATATTATCTTTCCTTCAGTCTTGTCTATTGAAATTATTATTATTTTTTATCTTAATTGTTATTGAAATTATTAATGTAATATTATCTTTCTTTCAGTCTTATTATGGTATTAGAGAAAGAATTCCACGTTTTGATTCGGGATTGAATTTTCTTTATAAGTTTCTTTTGTATTCCGAAGGATTTTTCTTCTATGTTCAGTTTTCGAATATTTTCTTTCATTAATATTTTTTTTTATCTCCATGTCATTTTATGTCATATATTTATGCTCTCTTAAGTCAAATCAATTCGAATCTATCTCATGTTCAATCAAGCGATATGATTAATGAGGGATCTAATGTTAATCAGAATTTTACTGTCAATGCAGAGACACAAAATCAGGATGTTTCTCATAATCCTTCAAATTTGATTTTAGTTACTCATCATTGAACAATAAGAACTATTTTTCTTAGAGTAAATCGATTAAAATGATCTTTAATTTAAAATAAGATCTGCTTTGTTGATGGTTCTTTACTGATGCTCTCCATATTGTAGAACTTCGAGATTCGATTTTGACTATCGGAGATATGACTGTTATTGATTACTTCAAGAAATTATAAACCATGTATGAGGAGTTAGTTAATTTTCGAACTACTCCTTGTGAATGTATAGATCGTAGTAGTGAAATTTGTGATGTTGTAAAGAAATTTAGCGCCATATCAAAATCCTATGATTTTGTTATTATATTTCCCAAAGTATTTAATGCAAATTTTGGAATGGTTAAATCGTAGATCTTGATGTTAGATTCTTCTGTTGAGAAAAGATAATACAAAGAGTCTAAAAAAGCAACACGGAAATTTAATTTTTTTTGCTTTTTTCCGAATCCCATGGATTCGCTATATCCTTTTGTTGAGAAAATATAGGGATAATTACTAATCTGACCCAATCAAGGACCCCAATTTACATATCTAACCCACCTTACCTTAAAGTTACCAAATTAGACACTTTCACCCATTTTGGACAAAACTAACCTTAGTTCTATTTGATGAATCGATCGATCTTCTTCTTCTTCTTCTTCTTCTTCTTCTTCTTCCTCCTCCTCCTCCGCTTCATCCGCTTCTTGTTCTTGTTCTTCTTGTTGTTCTTCTTCTTCTTCGTTTCAACTTCTTCATCTTCTTCAATTTCTTATACCAATCGTTAACGATTTTTGAGATTTTTGACATATTATGTTCAATTTCCCGTACAAATGGTATATTTTTTGCTTATACGCTTGCTTTTCTCATTGGTTTTGCCTCTTTCTTCATCTTTAATGGTATCATTTCAATTTCCTCTATTTTTCATAATTTTATTTTCATTTTCGTCCATTGTTGTCGTATTTGTGACGAAATTGTCGCATTTCGTCGCAAATGCGACAAGAACTGTCGCATTTCGTCGCAAATGCGACAAGAACTGTCGCATTTGTTAATGCGACAACTCTTGTCGCATTTGCGACGAAATGCGACAGTTCTTGTCGCATTTGTGACGAAATGCGACAATTTCGTCACAAATGCGACAGCAATGGAGGAAAATGGAAAAAATTATGGAAAAATAGAGGAAATTGAATCGATATCATTAAAGATGAAGAAAGAGGCAAAACCAACGAGAAAAGCAAGCGTATAAGCAAAAAATATACAATTTGTACGGGAAATTGAACATAATATGTCAAAAATCTCAAAAATCGCTAACGATTAGTATAAG
Source organism: Euphorbia lathyris (assembly GCF_963576675.1). Taxonomy (NCBI): domain Eukaryota; kingdom Viridiplantae; phylum Streptophyta; class Magnoliopsida; order Malpighiales; family Euphorbiaceae; genus Euphorbia; species Euphorbia lathyris. The sequence continues at coordinate 21,739,120 of NC_088910.1, read as the reverse complement.
AAATTGAAGAAGATGAACCAAAGAAGAAGTTGAAACGGAGAAGAAGAAGAAGAAGAAGAAGAAGAAGAAGAAGAAGAAGAAGAAGAAGAAGAAGATCGACCGATTCATCCAATAGAACTAAGGTTAGTTTTGTCCAAAAAGGGTGAAAGTGTCTAATTTGGTAACTTTGAGGTAAGGTGGGTTAGATATGTAAATTGGGGTCCTTGATTGGGTCAGATTAGTAATTATCTCTTCTTATAATTTAGAAACTTGTTTTTTAAAAGAATGTGATACATTATCAAATCCCCTAATCAATTCATCATCATGTGTAGTATGTATCTAAAGGCAATTAGACCAGCATTGTTATATGGTACGGAGTGTTGGGCAGTGAAACACTGCCACATCCATAAGATGTCGGTGGCGGAGATGCGTATGTTGAGATGGATGTGTGGTCACACGAGAAAGGACCGGGTGCGTAATGAAATAATTAGGACAAAAGTAGGGGTTACATCTATTGAGAATAAAATGAGAGAAAACCGACTAAGGTGGTTTGGCCATGTGAGACGTAGAGCGCTTGATGCGCCGGTTAGGAGAACCGAAGAGTGGCAAAGGGATGTAGTGGTGAGGGGTAGGGGAAGACCTAAGCAAACTTGGAGGAGGGTGATCGAGAGTGATATGAGTTTATTGGGAATTGAGGAAAATATGGTAGTGGATAGGACGGAGTGGAGGGAGCGAATCTGTGTCGCTGACACGACTTGATTTTCACGGTTTTATATGATGGTTCATGTTAGCCGACCCCGAATCATTTCGGGACTAAGGCTTTGTTGTTGTTGTTGTTGTGTAGTATGTATCTAATTTAGAATTTCTTATAAATTATATCCTTTTTAAGTTAGTATTTATTTTCATAGCTATGATGCAAAGTTACATATAGCTTTATAAATATAGTGATATATTTATTTAGAAAAATTATGCTATTTATGTATCTGTTTCCATATCAGTTACACGTAGGTTTTGTATTTTTTGACTTAGCATAGGAAGAAAAGTAAAATAAAAAAGGTAAGATCAATTAAAAAACAAAAAAAAAGAGTGAGTGTGGGCATGCACAGCACAGCCTGTAAAATGAAAAGATGCAGCAGAAAAAAGGCAAAGTAAAATAGAATAGAATAGGTCCCTCCCTCCCATCGCAGCCGGGGCAAGGCAAGAGGAATTGCCTACTCTGTTTTTTTTTTTTTTGGTTTTTAGCTTTTGGAATTGAATTATGACACTGAAACACATTACTAGGTCAAACTTAGTGACTACTCCCTTTTTTTACTTTTCTTTTTTTTTATTACTTGTTTAGTTCGTTCTTGTGAATCGCTGGTAGAGATGTCTTCATCATAGTCGCTTGAACTGGTTCATCAACACCTTTTAGAATAATGGTAATGCGCAAATATTAGTTAGATTATATCAAGTAATGGATATAACCAGAGACGAATGCATGATTTCTCCACCATAGGACCAAACAATATAACTAAAATAATTTTTATCCAAAATAATAATAATTATAGAAACCAGAGATCAAAGCTCAAGTTCAAGTAAAATAGTAGCAGAAATATAAAATCAAAATTCAAGTAGGAGCAAAAAAATACTAAAGCAGTAAGGCAAAGATCGGAGATGGAGTACCTGACCATGGAGGGATTGATTGCCGATTTTGATTTAATCTTAGTTAGGATTAAGAATTTCAATTTAGACTTAAGAAGAAAGAGGAATTGAGGAAGAAGAACTAAAGAGATTAAAGAGAGTAAGAAAGACCAATGGTTTGTTTTATGACCTATTTAGTTTTACATTTAAATTTTTTTTTTTTTTATTGTAAACAAAGCGATGTAGTTCTAATTAAATAAAACGACTTCGTTTTGCTTTAAAACAGAATTAAAAAAAATAAAAAGAAAATATTAAATTTAAATCATTCTTAATCTTCAATTATAGAACCAGTAAATCTTAAACCTCCATTGATGAAGGGGACAAAACTCCAAAACTTCAAAATTAATACCTGGATAATACAAATGTCAGTGAAGGCAACTGCCCCAATACCCCCATACTGGATTCGTCCCTAGATATAACGAATCCATAGGATTTGAGAAAATATGTTGTGCTTCTTTAAACTCTTTGAATTATATTTTCGGGATAATTACTAATTTGACCCAATCAAGGACCCCAATTTATATATCTAACCCATCTTGCCTCAAAGTTATCAAATTAGACATTTTCACCCATTTTGGACAAAACTAACCTTAGTTCTATTTGATGAATCGATCTTCTTCTTCTTCTTCTTCCTCCTCCTCCTTCTCCTCCGCTTCATCCGCTTCTTCTTCTTCTTCTTCTTCTTCTTCTTCTTCTTCTCCGTTTCAACTTCTTCTTCAGTTCATCTTCTTCAATTTCTGATACCAATCGTTAGCGATTTTTGAGATTTTTGACATATTATGTGCAATTTCCCGTACAAATGGTATATTTTTTGCTTATACGCTTGCTTTTCTCGTTGGTTTTCCCTCTTTCATCATCTGTAATGGTATCGTTTCAATTTCCTCTATTTTTCCATAATTTTTTCCATTTTCCTCCATTGCTGTCGCATTTGTGACGAAATTGTCGCATTTCGTCGCAAATGCGACAAGAGTTGTCGCATTAACAAATGCGACAGTTCTTGTCGCATTTGCGACGAAATGCGACAGTTCTTGTCGCATTTGCGACGAAATGCGACAATTTCGTCACAAATACGACAACAATGGACGAAAATGAAAATAAAATTATGAAAAATAGAGGAAATTGAAACGATACCATTAAAGATGAAGAAAGAGGCAAAACCAACGAGAAAAGCAAGCGTATAAGCAAAAAATATACCATTTGTACGGGAAATTGAACATAATATGTCAAAAATCTCAAAAATCGTTAACGATTGGTATAAGAAATTGAAGAAGATGAAGAAGTTGAAACGAAGAAGAAGAAGAACAACAAGAAGAACAAGAACAAGAAGCGGATGAAGCGGAGGAGGAGGAGGAAGAAGAAGAAGAAGAAGAAGAAGAAGAAGAAGAAGAAGAAGATCGATCGATTCATCAAATAGAACTAAGGTTAGTTTTGTCCAAAATGGGTGAAAGTGTCTAATTTGGTAACTTTGAGGTAAGGTGGGTTAGATATGTAAATTGGGGTCCTTGATTGGGTCAGATTAGTAATTATCCCTATATTTTCTCAACAAAAGGATATAGCGAATCCATGGGATTCGGAAAAAAGCAAAAAAAATTAAATTTCCGTGTTGCTTTTTTAGACTCTTTGTATTATCTTTTCTCAACAGAAGAATCTAACATCAAGATCTACGATTTAACCATTCCAAAATTTGCATTAAATACTTTGGGAAATATAATAACAAAATCATAGGATTTTGATATGGCGTTAAATTTCTTTACAACATCACAAATTTCACTACTACGATCTATACATTCACAAGGAGTAGTTCGAAAATTAACTAACTCCTCATACATGGTTTATAATTTCTTGAAGTAATCAATAACAGTCATATCTCCGATAGTCAAAATCGAATCTCGAAGTTCTACAATATGGAGAGCATCAGTAAAGAACCATCAACAAAGCAGATCTTATTTTAAATTAAAGATCATTTTAATCGATTTACTCTAAGAAAAATAGTTCTTATTGTTCAATGATGAGTAACTAAAATCAAATTTGAAGGATTATGAGAAACATCCTGATTTTGTGTCTCTGCATTGACAGTAAAATTCTGATTAACATTAGATCCCTCATTAATCATATCGCTTGATTGAACATGAGATAGATTCGAATTGATTTGACTTAAGAGAGCATAAATATATGACATAAAATGACATGGAGATAAAAAAAAATATTAATGAAAGAAAATATTCGAAAACTGAACATAGAAGAAAAATCCTTCGGAATACAAAAGAAACTTATAAAGAAAATTCAATCCCGAATCAAAACGTGGAATTCTTTCTCTAATACCATAATAAGACTGAAAGAAAGATAATATTACATTAATAATTTCAATAACAATTAAGATAAAAAATAATAATAATTTCAATAGCCAAGACTGAAGGAAAGATAATATTATATTAGTTAGTATGATATTATTTAAATTAATACTTGATATAATTATAGATAACTTTTCAAATATGAATTTCTATGTAAATTTTCCATAAGCGGATCCATTTTTTTAAGGGCCAGTTACATAAAAGTAAAAGTAAAAAAAAAAAAAAAAAAAAAAAAAAAAAAAAGTTAAATTTCTTAACATAGAAATTGGTGTAACACTTATGTTGAAGAAAATAGTTTAATGATTTAATACCCTTACTAATCTATTCTAATTAAATTGGTATCTTATATAACGATAATATAATAAATTTTAATTGATGTTCATCTCTTTTAAAGAGTTAGATTTTTCTTTTTTAAAAACATAAAACACTTTTAAAAATTGATTTTTTTTTTCTTTTATGTAATGGATCCTTTTATGGGGAATTTACATAGGAATTCAGATTTAAAAAATTATCTATAATTATATCAGGTATTAATTTAAATAATGTCATACTAAATAAATTATTGTTTTTAATATATTTTAAGAATTATGATTTATAAATTAGAGATTTAGGATATATTTTTTAAAATCTACAGTTTATAAAGTGAAGTTTAAAATTTATAAATTAGGATCTATAACCATATTTGATTTATGATATATAGAAAACAGTCACATATTAATAATTATTTTTTAAAGTATGATTTAATTGTAATTTTTATATTAAAACATCATTTTCATGTAGAAAACCCGTTGTTTGTTTAGTCTAGAACAACAAAGAATATGGGCTGGGTAAGGAAACCCAAAAGCAATGTGAAGTTGAATATGGAATGAATCGAAACAAAAAAGGGTCAAATACAAATACATGAATATCATGATTAAGTAAAAAATTACAATTACATCATATCATCAAATTTAATTTTTGATTTGTCATTATTTATTATATATTATGATTTTACACCATAATTTAAAAATTCTAGACTCCAATCATAAATCCTAAAAAATATATTCTATATTTATAATTTATAAATTCTAATCCTTAAAGTATATTAAAAGTACTGATTCTACTAGTTTGATATAATCTAAAATTATAAACATAATTGTAAATATTTTTTAAAATATGAATTTCTCTATAATTTTCCCAACAAAAATATAATTTGGTTTGGCTGAATTCCATAAATATCTCTTTACATGGTTTGATCAAGTTCAATTCGGGTTTTGAACTGAACTGGTTTATATTCACCCCTAAATTGGAGGATATATTGGGCTTATATGGGCCATGAAATTCTCCGCATGATTTGATGGACTCAGTTTATCTAAGGAGCTGAATCTGAATGGATCAACTTTTTGATTGAAACTGGGTCATCGCATCGGCCGTTTTGGTTGAAAACGTAACTGGGATTTCAAATTAATAAGTTGTTGAGGGAAATTTTTTTTTTTTTTTTTAATGGAGGCAAATTTTCTTTTTTAACGTTTTTAAAACAAAAGTAACAATAGAATCTTAATTTTTTAACCAAATTAATTTGAAAATGGAATAGAATATAATCAAAACAGTTTTCGTGATATGCATCCTAACGACCACATGCAATTTGGTCATTAACCATTGAATTGAATCTAACATAAAAAAAAACTGATGTAATCACGATTAAAACACTTTTCTAATTTTATTTTTTAAGAAAAATAATTTAAAATCCCCTAAATTAATGGAATAACCGGTGGAAAAGAGAGTACTAACATCAATTAATAACTAACTCGAGAGAAAGAAAGGTAGAAGGAAGTCGTCTTCCCTATTTTAGTCAAACAAGAACGGAGGTTAGAAAAATACAGTCTGGCGTCTTCTCTATTATTGGCTCTAAAATTCAGTCCGACATGATTTGTTTGAGTCACGACTATTCGTTGCAGAAGGAAGCATATGCTGAGCACTACTCTCTGTTTTAGTCTAATAGAAATAATTTGTTTGAGTCACGATGATTCATTGCAAAAGGAAGCAGATTCTGAGCACTATTCTCTTTTTCAGGTATGTATATAATCATTATTCAATCTTTTCTCGCGTCGAAAAATAGAATGGAACTCCGGGATCAAATGATTGGTTTCACAATACAGCTCTTGATTTGGACCTCCGATTCTTTTTTTGGGTTGCTGCTATTTGTTATTGGTTTCAATTTTCATGGTCTGATACACTGTAATTAATTTAATCAGTCTTCTTCTATCCCTTCATTGTATCATTTCTAGGTCACCTTTTACTTCTCTCTGATTCTTATTTCTGAATTATCTCCCTCCTTCCCCGTGATTAAATTAATTAGAGTGCATCAAACCATGAAAATTGAAACCTATAACAAATAGCAGCAACCTGGAAAATGAATCGGAGGTCCAAATCAAGAGTTGTATCTGAAACCAATAATTCGATCCTAGAGTTCAATTCTATTTTTTTTTACGCGAGCAAAGGTTGAAGAATGATTATATACATACCTGAAACAAAGAGTCGTGCCCAGAATTTGCTTCCTTCTACAGCGAATCATTGCTACTTAAAGAAATTGTTTCTATTCGTCTGAAACAAGAGTAGTGCCCAGAATCAACTTCCTTATGCAATGATAGTGTCCAAAATGTGCTTCCTTTACTTTTTATTCTAAACTATTTGATACTACCTTGAAGTTTAGCACAACTGCACACCCTCAAACTGACAGACAACCCGAGGTGGTCAACTGTACTTCGGGAAACCTCTTGAGGAGCAAATGTAAGGATAAACCATGGATGTGGTGTAGGAAAATAGACAAGCCTAGGCGCAGCGGAATAATAAAATTTTATCTATTTTATTTTTCCAATATCTGTTAATTATTATTTCATATAAAGAGGGATAGAATGAAATACCTTTTCTGAAGAACTATCTACAGTTGCAAACGAAGTGCCCACAACTCTTAATCTGTGTATCACGAACAACAAAAGAAACAACACAGAAAAGAATAACTAATCAGTAATCAACCTTAATAATAGCAATCGCAATGATTACCTCTAACATAAATCGATACGAGATCAAAGAGATAGTAAGAAGTAATGTAGATTAGCCGAGACGAAGACGGAACAGTTCCTCCTCCTTTCTTATTGTGTTGGGCGAAATATGTAGGCTAGGAAGTCTATTTATAGACTTCTCAAAACCCTAATCCTAGTTGTGTTAGGTAATTAATTAATTAGAATCTTATTCGGAATAGGATTACCAATTAGATAATTAAATAAACACTTTATTATTATCTAAATAATAACTAATTATATCTAGATAATATTATTAATCAAATTAATAATTTAATTATTGTTAGGGATAATTAATTAGAGTTTCAATCACATAAAAACTTCTTATTAATATTATCAGATAATACTTTAATTTAATTTATAATCATAATCTAATTATAATTATTAAATCAAATTAATATCCCTATTTAATTAATGAATTTCGGCCGATATATTGTGTCTCACTAATTTACACTTTCTGCATTTAGGTACAGTATAATACGATCCTTCATCAACTATATCATGTCGGTCAATTCCTTATAACCATGGAACGTGTCAAGGTTACATATAACAAAGAGTCTGGTTTTACTTGTACAGGTTGAATTCACTCTGAAAGATAAGTTAAGTGAAATATCCGTTTCTACTTTTAACTCTATCACCTTGCAAGGATTTCAGTTAATTCACCACAAGCGGCCATTTGGATATATCTCCCACTATCGGGAGTGACAAATGCTCAATCTGACATTAACTATTCTGCAATTACTTTGTGTGATACCCAACCCTGCTCTCACACACCCCAGGCTCTCACCTGTTGGATCGTCCTCGCACAGAATCAAAGTATCGGACTCCATAATCCAGAATTACTAATTAACAAATGTTTGAGTCCGAGGATTAGTTATACCTACTAATACCAATGAGATGAACAATTGACACATTAGATAAATCAATCCATACTGTTATCTCAAGTCGGGTCCCAATCCTAATGAACTCCTTCACCGGATCCATGTAACTGTCTAGATATCTAAATATCTAAAGCTTGTGAGATCAGCTTTCTGTCTCGATAGAAAACACTGTTACATGCAAGTCTCAACAGTAATATGCCAACCCCTATAACATATTACTTGACTTGGGTTGGTTTTAAGTCTATTGGTCTATTATAAAGTATGGTCTCACTTCATTCTTGTATGAACACTTTATAACTACTTAAATAAACATAGGATTACTTTCTTTATGAAAGATTTGTGCCTTTATATAAAGTTACATTTTAATGCTATATATCTGATTAAACAAATGATTAAATAAACAATTTATTCATTAATATTTATATTCTAAAACAATTGTCTTTAGGACACTAAACTCCAACATGTGGGACTTGGTATTGGTCCAAGCGGAGTTTGCTTACAATGGAGTCGTCCATTCGGGATGGGAAAGTCGCCTTTCGAGATGGTACGAAGATCCCCAATCATACTCTAGACATTGTAGACCTCCCGAAAGAAGACAAATGGAATATGATCGCTCACAAGCTTGATAATGAATGCCAACAAATGCATCAAGAGGTGAAGGAAACCCTTGAAGAGCATAATAAGAAGTTGACGGAAAAGGTTGATGATCACCGAAAGGACCTTCAATTCAAAGTTGAGGATAAGGTGATGGCATATCTAAGGAAGGAGAGGCTCGATAGTGCACCAAGTAGTAAAAGGTGGCCTATAAAGGATACAAGGAAGGGATAAAAGACAAATGATTAAATTAAAAGGGACAGTGTCAATGTCTACCATATGGCTCTTCGAAATTGGCTAGGCAAGATATCACCGTCCTTTAACGTACATGATCTAAATTTGTACAAGCCGGATAGGCCAATTGAGTTTATTGAAGGCGAGTCAGGGTCCAACTCTTTTAAAGAATAGGAGAATGACGAGGGCATCTTGATAAGTGTCCAATTCAACGTTCAAATGTCCACTTTAGTGCTAGGTTATTTAATTAATTTAGTGTTATTTTGGATATTATTGCTTGTTTTGGTATGATTTGTCTCCACAGGACTCAAATGATTAAAAGGAGCAGAATTGGACTTAATTTGAAGAAACTTTGGATTTGAAACGAAATGCAGTTAGTCTTGCCCAAGACTAGCTGAATCAAAGGAGCTGAAACGAAATTGGAGTTAGTCTTGCCCAAGACTAAGACCTCCGAATTGATGATATTTAGATTGATCAGGACTCTTTCCTACTCAAAGAAGAAGGCAAAAACAAGGGATATGAGAAGATTAGAAAAGATTTGTGATTGGGAAAGATATTCTTTTGTTAGCTAATTTGGAGGGATATATCTTATTTACAAAGCATTAGATTTTAGATTAGATTATCTCTCTCTTCTTTTTTAGACTTTTACATTTTTCCAGGGAACGTATCTTTCAGACTGGAAAACTACAGACACTTATTTTGTTCTAAATGGCTATTCATAGCTAAACCCTTTATTTCGGTTAAGGGATAATTCAAATGCAGGAATCTTTAAGTATTGTGAGATCGTTTTTCTTCTAGTATTTCTCTTTATTCATATCATTTGCTTATTCAGTGTGTTTAGGGATTTTATCTCCATTTTTAGTTTGCTTTTGAATGATAACGGCCGATTGTTCATTTGATTAAACTGGCATACGGCTGTCTGATTAAACTAGATAATCAAAGAGTCGTTATTTAGTTAAATCCGAGAAAGTAGTAATTGATGCTATAAAGTTGAACTCTAGATTGCATTTGGGGATAATTAGATTGACAACTGAGAACTCTCCATGTGACATTAATACATTTATTTTCGACTTTATCACATCTAGTGAATGAGTAATTAAGTTTCTGAATCGATATCGCTGACAATCGGTTGCCTTAGATTAGGTTCTTCTAATTCATAACGATGTTAACGGATTGAATCTTAGCCGCTGAGGTAAGGTTATTCATTAATTAGGAGTTAACTACAATCTTACTTAGTTAATTATTATTTAGGAAGAATATAACAAACTAGTCTGGTATGCAATTTAGAAGAAACATCATTTCTGTCAATGATCAAGACTAACTAAATTCCTTGCCTGAGAATCCCTTAGCTGAAATTCTAATTAATCATTTTATTCAATTTCAACTCAACTTCATTACTTTTGTTAATTTAGTAATCATCTATTCCAATTCCCCCTTTTTACTTTTTAATTCATTTGTTTGGTTATATTTACAAATTAGATCAGTATTAGTCCTTTGGGTACGATATTTGCTTACCCTTGTGCAAGCCTAAGGGCTGTGAAGTTATATTTATTTTTGGTGGATTCGACAACCGTCACATCTCCTTGAACAGACTAAGTTAAGGTTGAAGAAGGGACCCACGACGTGTGAGACAATCTACACGTCATGTGAGCATGGTGCTGAAGGAAGTGTTGATTGAAAGACCACACGACGTGTCACATGGCCACACATTTTGTGGTTGGCTTGCTAAGCTCCTGGAATTTTTGCACAAATTCACACGGGCTTTCTTAACACATCGCGTGATGATAGGTGTAAATTATACCTAATTATTCAAAGTGTTTAGAGGAGATTTAGAGCTTAATTATGGCTTTTATAAGCCTTAAATCTTATTAATTACCTTTAATTTGCAGATTGTTCTCAACAAGAATCAAGTTGTTCTCCATGGAAATCGGGTTGTTCTCTATAACAGTCTGCTCGTTCTCTGGCAGAAAAATCCTAGGAAGAAAATGAATAAAGATAAAGGCTGGAAATTACAAGTGGCACAAAAAGAATTACCCCAAGTTGCATTGATCCAATCAAAAAGGCTGTCTTTGCTAGTTTTAAGGAGGTGGTCACTATATGTGACTAAGAATGCATGAGCAATTTTGTTTCTTCCTGCAGATTGTCCTGTCACTCATGCAATCTGCCTCATGCACCATCAGAACAACTTACAAATCTTATCATGCCCACCAATCAAGAAAATTGCACAGCCACTGTTCCTCATTTCAAGACAATATTTTAAATTATATTTTGTACTATAAATAGACCTATCATAAGGGTCGAATTCATGCAAATTTAGAGAGTGAAAAACCAACTTTATTTTCTTTCTACTTGTTCTTCATTGCTGTTTGTATTTTTGTTTTTGAAGATGAGTGAGTAGTTCACTTTTCAGACTAAAACCAGCCATGGGCTAGTAGTTGTAAGTCATGTTTTCTTTATTATGAATGGAAAAATATTTAAAGGTTGTTTAATGGTTTATTAATATATTATAGGAGTAGCTAATCTATATTTTAGTTGAATAATCATGAGGAGACTCTGATTAGGAGATGGAAACACCATTAGACACATGTAATTAGGATTGGAGACATGAGTAATTGCATGTTAGGGGTTTTTAGCAACTTATGTTAAAATGTTTTTCAAATCTTAATGCTTGGAAATAAAGTGGACATAAGGAGACTTAGGCCCTGTTCTTTTTGACTTAATTTCAGCATAAGTAAGTTCAGTTCAGTTCAGCAGCATTCAGTTCAGTTCAGTTAAGTTAAGTTAAGTTAAGTTTAATTAATTATTTGGTGTAGTTAAGTTAAGTTAAGTTAAGTTAAGTTAAGTTCAGTTCAGTTCAGTAGCATTCAGTTCAGTTCAGTTAAGTTAAGTTAAGTTAAGTTAATTTAATTTAATTTAATTTCAGACATGGCCTTACTTATTTTTAAAGAATGTTGGAAATATGGGACACCTGGCTCAATTGATTATAGTAAAAGATACTCTAGACCTACGCTCTTAATATCATTCATAAGGAGAAATATGCTTGCTTGCTGCTTGTTCTGTTGTGTTTCTGACTGTTCTCTATCATTTATAAGCAAATTCTATTCACTTTGCCTAGTACCATTTATTACTGCCATTGCGTATTCATTTATTTAAATTAAATTTATTGTCTTTTAGAATTAAACCACAACTCTCAACTATAATAGAAGGTTACTCATTACAGAATTTGATTGTTCTGGAATATTTAGTTGCAATATCAGTTTGTTCTATCCCTGTGGATACGATATTATACTTATCATTTTATTACTTGTACCTAGTGTACTTGTCAGTGTTCACTTTTTAGGACAACACGTGACTCTATCTGAAGGGCCGCAAGAGACATCGACATGACCCTGCTAAGCAACCCATTTTTCTTAGCTACATGGCGTGTCAGATAGTCCACAAACCGTGTGGACTCCTTCACCACCAAGGAGACAAACAATCCTACTTCAATTTATTTATTCAATTTATTTACTGTTTTGCTACCCATTAATTAATATCTTCCCATTGGGACCTAATTACAGATTTTCCATTCAGGTTTCTTTCTCCTATTTTACCCCTAGTTTGTAAATAGAGTTTGTAACCCTAGCAAGGGCTTTAAGATCTTTTGTAATTTAATTAAAGGAGGTATTTAAACCCCAAATTTTGTAAGGATGAATAACTTTTATCAATCAAACATAAAATTCTCATTGAAAGCAAGGTTTTTAACCTATATTTGGGATTAACTCCTGCTACTTTCGCTTGTGAACAAAACCAACTCTATCGTCATGGATCCGGATATGTATAAAAATTGCTACTTTGTCATTGTCGCAAATTCATGAGAAGATAATGGAGGAACTGAGTATAATTAACGTAATAATTTTATCATATGTATAACGTAATAGATACATAAAATGTATATATATGTATATTTAAAAATTTAAAATGTGATAAGGAATGTATATTAATAATAATGGGATTGAAGTCGATGACAGATAATAATAACATCCGTGGCATGGCAGCTAAGGAAAGTCAAAATCAGCACAAGATTATCTTAAGCTGAAACTATCTTAATTTCTTACTAATCTAACACAGCACACCATAAGCTGGATTCTATAAGTTTTTGCTGTGGGGCTGGCTGGGTAGTAGTTCAACAAAAAAATAAAAATAAAAAAAGGACCACGTTTTCATGTCAATTACGTACCATCTAATGTCAAAATGAATACCATAATAAAAATATAAAATAATATCATCTCTCTAACTAAGGATGGCAATACCGGGACTACACGAACCCTAATAAGACTATCCGTATCCTATATAAAAGGGTATGAAATAAGTATAAGATCAAAAGCAATACCCGTGATGGGTATGAGAATACTCCTAGGGTATCCGGTACCCATTACCCGTCATAAATCTTTTATAAGTAAGATGCGAGATTTAAACCCCAACATTTTGTTTTTTGACTATTGAGTGATACCTACTTATTCTTATTGATTAAGGTTCAATTTGTTGAATTTTTAGATGAATGATCTTTTTTTTTTAAAAAATTTGCGCAATGCGCTTACATTAAATTTATACTTTGTTAAATTTGTAATATATTTATTTTATGTATGATTTTTAACGGGTAAGAGCACCCGCGGGTATCCGTGAATTAAATAGGACGGATATGTGATGTAAAATAATGGGATATATACCGATAATTAAAAAATAAACGGGTAACGATTTGAGATTGGTACTACCCACGGTACTCTACCCGTTGCCATCCCTATCTCTAACCATCCTTCTTTATTAGAATAAATTAATAATTGAAATCTTTTTTTTTAATTCAAATTATAGAACACTGATAGTTGAGCTTGTTATTTTTCATATATTATCGTAAGATATATATTGCTCATTCACTATATATAACTCATTTCATTATTTTATTTTTGTGTTTTGATATATAACTGCGGATGTTATGTCAGTCTTATCTCTTTAATTTGTTTATATAAGTTGGAGTTCTTATATGACATTGACATATATATTATAGCATAGGATAAAATTCAGTTACTATCACTAATTATATATAAACAAATTAATCCTGATATCATTAGTTTAATCAATTATATATATATATATATATATATATATATATATATATATATATATATATGTATTAAGGGATAAGTTATATGACTTATACGTGGGCAAGACTCATCCTATCTATAGCTTTCTTTGTTATAGAAAAATAATTGCTTTATATAGGGAAATTCAATAAGTGATTTAGTATTGATTGTAAAAACAGTATAAATATGAATACAACCCTAGAGACAAGTACAACAATTTTCAGCTAATAACAGAAAGATACTATGGGTGTGTTTCACTGCTCCTTTTCATGCTCTTGTTTGTCTTTTTATTTCGAAATGGAGAGTTTTAGGTGTTTGGTTAGTGAACTCTTGTTTGCCTTTTAAATCTAAAAAGCAGCATTAGGTGTTTGGTTAGTGATCTTCTGTTTACCATTCACACCTGAAAAGTAGACTTTTACAAAAGCAAACAACAAACCGTAACAGCAAACAACAAACCGTAACAGCAAACAACAAATGGCAACAGCAAACAGTAAACCGTAACAGCAAACATTAACAGCAAACAGTAGATAAAACAAACGGACCCTATAAATAATAAGAAGAGATAAATACAAAATAATGACAAGGATATTAACATAATAACAGAAGTCATCTAAGGGGGCGTTTAGTTCGTACAAGGGTAACAGAATAAAATCAAAACAATGAAACAATGAGAAAGAAATGGAGTGATCCTGAATTCCATTGTCTGTTTGTTTTAATTTCATAAAGGGAATGATATACCAATGATTTCCTTTGTGGCTATTTGGTTCAAATGAGGTAATAAATCAGAGTTGTATTTTTAACAATAATTTCTATACATGTATGTGTCTGTATTAATAAATTAATCACATATAAATATAAAAATGAAAATCAATTACTTCAATCATTTAAATCAAAAGACGGTGAAAGAGGAAACTGAAATAAAATAAATCAAAGAAAATGCATAAATATTCTATTTTAAAATAGTTAAAAATAAATACTAAAACTGAATAATACGGTAAAGAAAATATTTGTCAAAATTATTTTTCAAAGTAAAAAAAAAAGTAAAAACAAATAAGTACAAGGATCAAATGTAAAATTAGTCTAGGAATAAAAAATTTAAATAAATAAATATAAGGATCAAAATAAAAATCAAAAAGTAAAATTTAATCAAAAATATTTTTTGAGGAAAAAAATAAAAAATATAAGTATAAGGATTAAAAGTGAAATTAATCTAAGGATTAAAAAGGTAAAATTAAATAACAATATATGGACCAAAATAAAAATTAAAAACAAAATAGAGACTAAAGTATTTTATAAGGAGAGCAGATGTTCAAATTAGTAAGAGACGGAAAAATGAATGGAAAACCTTAGGGGAGTTGGGAAATGAGATTAAAATGGTTAGGGCTAAACCTAAAACTAAAAAATGGTAAAGTGAATGATTGAATTAATAAAACAAACACCAACAAAAAGAATAAAACCCCCAAAACAAACGCCCCCTCAAGACGGTCAACCAAGCATATAGACTGCTTTTTTTGTGAACCAATGTATCAAAATAGAACGAGAAAGAGGTTTTATAAGAGCACCTGCTAGCTAGTCATTACTGGATATGTATGCTACTCATAGGTTTCACGATTGCACGATTTCACGCACAAAATGATAATCAATAGTTGGATGTTTCATTTTGGAGTGGAATACTGATTTCCATTGATACGCGTAGCACCTACGTTATCACAGTAAATGACTGCAACAATAGAGGATGTCAATTGAAGCTCGTGAAACAGATTTTTGAGCCATAAAATTTCAATCGTTGCACTAGCTACAACCCGATTTTCTGCTTCCGTAAAATACGTACACAAGTTTGTTTTTTTCTTGATGCTCATGATAATAGATTTTTATCAAGATAAACAATGTAGGAAGTAGTGGATATATAACCATCTTTATCACAAGCCCAATCAGCATATGGAAAACATGAATAGTGAGGGGTGAGTTTTTATGAAGAACCAAAACTGTGGTGGATGTACCACTTAGATAACAAAGAATGTGTTTCAAAGATTGTATATGATCTTCAGTAGGGTGTTGCATATATTAAGCCAGTTTTTTGACTGAGAAAGAAACATTAGGACGTGTGAGACTAAGGTACTGAAGATTGCCAATGAGAGCATGATAAGTAGTAGGATAAAAAATGGCCTTTCCTTCAGACGTCAAAGGATGATGACTAGCTTGAGGTGTGGCAACAGGCTTGGTATCATTCATGTTAGCCTTGCACAAGATGTCAAATATGTATTTGCGTTGACTTAAAATTAAGCCAACAAGATGTGGAAGGACTTCCACACCTAGAAATAAGAGAGAGTGTCCAAGTCTTTAGGAGAAAAGCGAGAGGAGATGGTTGTGATGAATTCTTCAAGAAATAATGGAGCATTGCTTGTAACAATTATATCATTGATATAGACTAGTAAATAGATTACTGAGCCTTGTGACTGAAGACTGAATAAAGGAGTTTTTGAACCCCAAATGAAGGAGAAATTATCGCCAACTCTTTGTACTAAGCTCTTGGGGTCTGTTTAAGGTCGTAGAGAGCTTTATTTGATTTGCACACAAAATTTGGATGAGTTGCATCAATGTATCCCAACGATTGAATGGTGTAAACTTCATCTAATATAGTGCCCTTTAAAAAAGCATTATTAATGTCAAGTTGGTGCAAGGGCCACCCTTGATTGACAGCAAGTGAAAATACTTACTCGAAATGTTACTGGTTTAACAACGGGGCTGAATGTTTTAGTGTAATCAAGGTCGAGTCGTTGGTGAAACCCCATGCAATAAGTCTAGCTTTGTATTGAGTAATTTTCCCATTAAGGCCTCTCTATTGCAGAAAACCCACTTACAACCGACAATATTTTAAGAAATAGATGAAGGTACAAGTGTCCATGTGTTATTATGGATAAAAGCATCGAATTCCTCATTCATGGCTTTTCTCCACATAAGACTTTTAAGCATGGTTGTCAAAACCAGACCGGTCAAACAACCAGAAAAGACAAAAGGTCAAGGGTTTGAGGTTTAACCGGGATCCAACCGGGGTTCAACCGATATTCAAAAATCATATGTAAATTATATTTTTATTCATATTTAATCTTATAACATAGTATAATATCAACTATATTCATAAAAATTATACTAATATAATAATATTTATTTAATAACGAAACATGATATCAAATTAATAAATTTAACATGACAAATAAATATAAAAATTAAAGAAAATATATACTTTTAAAATTAATAGTAACTATTTTTTATTAATAACTAACATGTAAATATGCTAATAGGATTTGTATTTTATAATTCAACTTAAATTTAAATTTATTTGATTTTTAAAATTTATTTGTATATATTTAAAATCTAAATGCTAATTAAACTGTATCAATATTGAGAAAATATAATAATTTTTTTAACGTAAAAAAATAATACTAAATCATATTTTAATTATTTAAGTTATAACATTATTATTATTTATTCTTAAATAGTTAGTAGACATAAGTGAAATAGTAGTGTAGTGGTGAGTATTATAGACTATAAACCACGTGTCTAAAAGCAAACCGGACCAAACCACTTAACCGGCACTAGGTCAACCGGTTCATGATTGAACCGGCCGGTTTGAACGAGTCTGAACGGTTTTTAAGGATTTAACAACCGGACCACCTCCGGTCCGAAATTGTGATCGGTTCTGGTCGAACCGGGTTGGACCGGTCGGACTGGTCCGAATTTGATAACCTTGCTTTTATTAAGGGCTTGAGCAATGGTTTTGAGAGGTCTTTTAGACTCTATATTTAGACTTAGTTTGGTAATAAGATTACATATATTGTCTCGTAACTAAGTAGTCATAGGATGGGAAGAATGGGGCGGTGAAGGAGAAGGGGACGAGGAAGATGAAGTTGATAAGGCATCAGAATTGGATGTGGAATGATCCCATTACTATTTGATTTTGACTGACACATGAGATTTTTTTAACATCGTTAGTCAGTTTGGACAATATTTGCTAACGAAATGAACCTCAATATCCTTGTTTGTCAAGTTTTGAAATGTGAGACTGTGTTTGAAAATGACCGAAACCACAAGATTTATTTTTGTGCTTTCATAAAAAAAACCTTTAAAGGTAGAGTTGCATGCCTCCTATATTAAAAACAAAGGGATAAATGACAAATTTAACCCCCGCGTTTGAAGAGAAGTGCAGATTTAGCCTTAACGTAAGAAACAATGCAAATTTAACTCTAACATTATAAAGACTGGTTTGACTAGTATAAGTCACGTGCTATCAAAAATTTGAAAAGACTGGTTTGACTAGTATTTAGTCATTTCAGACCTTTCAAATATCAATTATCTTTGAGATATTTAGGTGTCGTTTGGTTCACGGAATGGAATAGAATTAAATAGAATAACTATTCCTTAAGAATAGAATATGAGAGAATAGAATAACTATTCCTTAAGACGAACTATTCCTATGTTTGGTTAAAATAATAAAATAAGTTGGAATAATTAGTTTTGTAAGTTAAAATACATCTTTACCCTCAAATGTAATTTCTTAGTTATTTTAAAATTTTAATTATGATAATAAATTATTCAAATATATATTAGTTTGTTTGGAGGAAATGCGAAAAACAGTAAAAAAAAAACACACAAAAAAACATGAAAACACAAAAGAACATTAAAAACAAACAAAAAAAATAAAACGGAAAAATGGTGAAAACGCGAAAAACATATAAGCGGGTTAACACAAAAAAAAAACATGCAAAACATGAAGACGCAAAAAAAAAATGTGTAAAACGGTAAAACGCAAAAAATAGTAAATACTTGATAACGTGCAAAACTATAAAAATGTAAAAATAGAAAAAATGTAGGAAAAACCTATGAAAACACAAAAATACAAAAAACACGGAAAAAACGTAAAAACACAAAAACACGTGAAAAAAATATGGAAAACACAAAAACGTTAAAAACTGCAAAAATGTGGATAATAGGAAAACGTGAAATAAAAATTCAAAGCACGCAAAAAAACGTGAAAAGTATTTTTAATGTTAAAAACACAAAAACGTGAAAAATGTGTTTTTAACGTTTTCGTGTTGTTGGCGTTTTCACATTTTGATGAGGGCATCCCTTCCCTAAGTCCGAACCCGGAGCCAAGAGACGAGAACAACGAGAGCCGGGGTAACCAGCCAAGCACATGAGGAGTGATCACAAGACGCGGGGCATAAAGGACTCAATTGTCGAAGAATTGTCCAGGAGATCAATGACGCGGGGCACATCTCCAAGTACGCGGGGCGTGAAACCCGAGTCCGAAGCGAAGAGTGTCCAAGAGGTCGACTACACGGGGTGTACCACCAGGGACGCCACGTGTGAAGTCCATCAACGAGGATCACCAAGATCAGAGGCTCCAATACGTGGGGCGTGACTCCTGGAATGCCATGCGTGAAGTGCTCTTCGAAGACTCCCCAATCTCAGTAGCTAAGTCACGCGGGGCGTACCAAGGTCCACGCGGGGCGTCCTGCCAGAAGGATACTTCTCCTCCAAGTTCTTACCACTGGGGGACAAATCCTGCTCTTGTGTAATTACTGTTTTGCCATCACCCCCTATTTACTAGGTTGTCATTATTTCTTTCCCTTTCCATCTCACCCTTGTTCCTATGTTTTGCTAGAAACCTTATTCAAGGGCTTTTAGTCTTTTCCCTCTTATTTTGTTGGAGTATATAAGCTCCTTTATTTGTAATGAAACCGAACTTTTTATGAAATTTATCTCAAGCCTCAATTGGAGCTCAAGGTTCATCCTTGTTTTCGGTTTATTCAACCTTCAAGTTTAGCTTGAAAAGATTATATTCTTTGTGAGTTTACGATTAAAACTCTCAGTCGATTTCACGCTACATCAGTTGGTATCAGAGCTGAGTCATTTTCCTTCCCGAAGACTTCTTCTCGGAAATGGTTCAACCACGTATCACAAACGAAACCACCGGATCCATGGAACAAATAGCTGAGATGCTAGAAGGCAATGTGAATCATCTAACGGAGTCTCTAAGTACGTTCGAGGAAACGTATAACACGAGTACCCGAGATATTCTTCTCATCCTTGAAGAACTCCAAATAGCAACCCGCAACCCGCAACACTCAAACTCTTCTAACCGAGGAGCCTCACCGGCGGCAAGAAGAACCAGCCCGCCCTCTACCTGACCGAAAACCGTCACCACCACCAAGGAGAACGTATGCACCCCAAACAATGGACCCGCGGGTTCAAGAGGTCAGATGGACTAATTCCGTAATCATTAGGAATGTGGATAGTGATAGTGATGGGGACTTATTTGATGATTACGATATGCCTAGGATTGCTAGGAATATGGGGATTAGGATTGATGATAATGCCATGCATGATAGACCTAAACATGATGTGCATATGAAGATGTTGTTGGTCCCATGCATGTGCGTGCGGGGAATATGGATATTGTGCATAATGATGTTGTAGGTGGTTATGAGAGGGAGAATGTTGGTTTGAATGACCCGTATAGGGGTCGGGGTAATGAAAGAGGCGGATACGGAGGCGAGCCGAATATGAGGATGGGGTTTGGAGGAAATTTTGAGAGGGACGACGCCTTCAAGTTGAAAGTAGACTTACATCATTCGGGGAGAGCTTGATATAGAGGGCTTCCTCGATTGGTTGCTTGAGGTGGAGTGGTTCTTTGATTATGCGGGAATACCGGAAGATCGGAAAGTCCGTTTAGTGGCTTATCGGTTGAAAGGAGGAGCTTCGGTTTGGTGGGATAATGTTAAAGAATGGAGAAGAATGGGAGGAAGGGAGCCGATTAGGTCTTGTCTTATAATGAAGTCGATGTTGAGGGAGAGGTTTCTACCACCCGACTACGGGCAATACATCTATAGTTCTTACCGGAATTGCTCTCAAGGTCCAAGGAGTGTGTAAGAGTACACCTCGGAGTTCTTGCGGCTTTCGGTAAGGGCTAACTTGTCGGAAACCGAAAGCCAAAAGACTTCAAGGTATCTTGAAGGATTGAGGTACAACATTCAGGACCGGATTGGAATGCAAATGGTGATTCGGGTCCAAGACGCCCGTAACTTAGCATTGAAGGCCGAGTCGCAGATGAATTTGAGGGGGAGTGATGGCTATAGGAGAGCCGGGGCTGAAGGTACTTATGGAGGGATAGGAGCTCCTAAGGGGATTGATAAGGGTAAGTGAATTGCAAGTTCGGGCGATCCCAAGGCGCCAAGTGCGGGAAAGGCACCTAGTGGAGATGTGAGGCCTTTTAAGGCGACACAAACCCCTAGGGGCAACGACCCCTATCCGAGGTCGGCTGCATTCAAATGTTTCCGATGCAATGAGTCGGGCCACCGTTCTAATGAGTGCCCCAAGAGGAGAAGCGCCAACACGGTTGAGCGATATGAAGATGATGAAGAATATGATGATGAAGGGGATGTTTGTTGTGAGCCGATTGATGATGACTATGATGGGGAGTATGATGGTGGACAAGCCATACATGTAGTGAGAAGACTTTTGGTCTCAAGTAAGGTGGAGTCGGATCAACGGCATCAATTGTTCCGAACCCGATGTCTAGTGCAAGGGGTGAAGTGCAATGTGATCATGGATAGTGGAAGTCAAGAGAATATTATCAGCGACACCTCGGCCAAGAGATTCAGATTATCTATAGAGGCACACCCTAGTCCGTATAGTGTGGGGTGGATCAAGAACGTGGGTGAGATGAAGGTTACCCAAAGGTGTAGGGTACCCCTTGAGATCGGGGAGTACCGAGACGAGGTCTATTGTGACATCGTGGAGATGGATGCTTGCCACTTATTGTTAGGGCATCTATGGCAATTTGATCGAGACGCTACCCATGCCGGAAAGAAGAACACTTATCGGTTTGTGAAGGATGGAGTTCGGTATGTGCTAACACATCTAGTGGGAGAGGCCAAGAACAAAGGGAAGTCTACCTTGATCGTTTGCCCAACTCACAAGGCATTTATTAACGAGTGTGGGGAGAGTCAAACGGTCTATGTAGTGATGGTGAAGTCCAGCACACCGACGGATGGGGTAGGAAGTGAAGACGAAGAATTTTCGGAAGATGTGGGGAGATTGCTCAATGAGTTTCGTGACGTCTTTTCGGAAGAGTTGCCATATGGGTTGCCACCTCTACGGGACATCCAACAGCATATTGATCTAGTGCCGGGAGCTAGCTTGCCTAGTCTTCCTCATTACCGAATGAGTCCCAAAGAGAGTGAAGTGATGAAGGAGAATGTGGAGGAGTTAATTAGAATGGGATACGTTTGGGAGAGTATGAGTCCATGTGTGGTGCCGGCTTTGTTGACACCCAAGAAAGATGGGTCGTGGAGGATGTGTATGGATAGTCGAGCCATCAATAAGATTACCATATGGTACAATTTCTCGATTCCCCGACTTGATGATATGCTTGACCAATTGGGTGGGTCCAAGGTCTTTTCAAAGATTGACTTGAGAAGTCGATACCACCAAATTCGGATTAAGGCGAGAGATGAGTGGAAGACGGCGTTTAAGATGCGTGATGGATTGTATGAGTGGCTAGTGATGCCATTCAGGATGAACAATGCACCGAGAACTTTCATAAGGTTAATGAACCAAGTCCTACACCCGGTGATTGGGAAGTTTGTGGTGGTCTACTTCGATGATATTCTCATCCATAGCAAGACACTCGAAGAGCACGTGGAGCATTTGAGGGCCGTCTTAGTGTTACTTCGGGAGAACCAAGTCTTTGCCAACACAAAGAAGTGTGATTTTATGATGGAAAGCTTGGTGTTTCTCGGATATGTGGTCAGTGGGGATGGTATCCGGGTGGATGAAGATAAAGTTAGAGCTATTCGGGAGTGGCAGACTCCGAAGACCGTTGGGGACATTAGAAGCTTTCATGGGTTGGCTACCTTCTATAGACGGTTCATCCGAAATTTCAGCGCTATTGTGGGCCCTATGATCGAGTGCTTGAAGAAGGGTAGAGGCTTCAAGTGGGAAGACGAGCAAGAGAGTAGCTTTGCATTGATAAAGGAAAAGCTAAGCACCGCTCCAGTTTTGGCATTTCTAGATTTTGATAAGCTCTTTGAAGTCGAGTGTGACGCGAGTGGAGTAGGAGTTGGGGGAGTATTGATGCAAGAGAGGAGGCCCATTACGTATTTTAGTGAGAAGTTGTGTGACTCGAGACATAAGTGGGCCACCTATGATAAAGAATTCTATGCGGTAGTGCGAGCTCTCAAGACGTGGGAGCACTATCTCATTGGAAAGGAGTTCATGTTGTATACCGACCACCAAGCCCTCAAGTACTTGGGAAGTCAAAAGCAGCTCAGGAGTTCCATGCATGCTAGATGGTCTGCTTTTGTGGATAAGTTCCCCTATAAGCTTCTCCACAAAGCGGGTCAACAAAACAAAGTAGCGGACGCTTTGAGCCGAAGGGTAGCACTCCTCAAAATAGTAGCCTTGGAGTTAGTAGACTTTGAGCACATCAAGGGGGAGTAGTTTAACGATCCGGACTTTGGGAGCGAGTGGGAGAAGTGTAGGAACGGCGCCGAGGGAGGCGAATACCAGTCGGTGGATGGGTTCCTTATGAGGGGAAGTCAGTTGTGCCTTCCGAACACGTCCATACGAGAACGGATGATCCGGGAACTACATGGAGGGGTGTTAGGGGGCCACTTTGGTAGAGATAAGACCCTAGAGGCGGTTAGCTCTTGATACTTTTGGCCTAGGATAAGGAGAGATGTGGTGTATATCGTAGAGCGGTGTGAGATTTGCCAAACCTCCAAGGGGCATACTACTAATGCCGGATTACGTATGAACTTGCCGGTTCCGAAAACTATTTGGGAGGATCTTTCAATGGATTTTGTGTTGGGGATACCAAGGACTCAACGTGGTATGGATTCTATCTTCATGGTGGTGGATAGGTTTTCGAAGATGGCTCATTTCATCTCGTGTCAGAAGACTAATTACGCCACCGCCATTGCTAAGCTTTTCTTCCGTGAGGTGGTGAGATTGCATGGGGTTCCAAAGAGCATAGTATCGGATCGGGACACGAAGTTTGTTAGCCACTTTTGGCGAACTCTTTGGGCTATTCTCGTAACCACTCTGAAGTTTAGTACCACGGCTCACCTACAAACGGATGGGCAAACTGAAGCGGTAAATTGGACTTTGGGAAATCTATTAAGAAGCAAGTGTCGGGAGAAACCCAAGATGTGGG
The DNA here is from genome assembly GCF_963576675.1 of Euphorbia lathyris. Classification (NCBI taxonomy): domain Eukaryota; kingdom Viridiplantae; phylum Streptophyta; class Magnoliopsida; order Malpighiales; family Euphorbiaceae; genus Euphorbia; species Euphorbia lathyris. The sequence continues at coordinate 21,715,003 of NC_088910.1, read as the reverse complement.
ATTATATGCTTGCCCAAGCCAAGTTTGCCTACAACTCCGATGTGAGTTCAACCACCGGGAAGTCACCTTTCGAAGTTGTGTACACAAAAGCACCGAACCATTCGCTTGATTTGGGAAAGGTTCCGAAAGGGAGAGAAGAAAAGTGTAGCGGCACACAATTTGGCCAATGACTACCATCAAATGCACCAAGAAGTTCGGCATAGCATTGAGGGGAAAAATAGTAAGAATAAGGCCAAGGTTGATGAGCATCGGAGAGATGTGCAGTTTAAGGTGGGGGATGAGGTGATGGTGCACTTGGGGAAGGAGCGACTCATGCATGCTACTAATAGCAAATTGAGGCCGAGGAAATATGGCCCCTATCGGATCACCAAGAAGATTAGTGCCAATGCCTACCAACTAACCCTTCCTAATTGGCTTGGGAAGATGTCTTATTCTTTTAATGTGCAGGACCTTAGTTTGTGGAAACCGGAGGGAACGTTGCCAAACAAGGCATCGAAGGCGGAGTCCGACTCTTTCAAAGAAGGGGAGAATGATGAGGGCATCCCTTCCCTAAGTCCGAACCCGAAGCCAAGAGATGAGAACAACGAGAGCCGAGGTAACCAGCCAACCACGCGAGGCGTGCTCACCAAGACGTGGGGCGTAAAGGACTCCATTGCCGAAGAATTGTCCAGGAGATCAATGACGCGGGGCGCATCTCCAAGTACGCGGGGTGTGAAACCCGAGTCCAAAGAGAAGAGTGTCTAGGCGGTCGACTACGTGGGGCGTACCACCAGGGACGCCACGCATGAAGTCCATCAACGAGGATCACCAAGATTAGAGGCTCCAATACGCGGGGCGTGACTTCCGGAACGCCACGCGTGAAGTGCTCTTTGAAGAGTCCCCAATCTCAGTAGTTAAGTCACGCGGGGCGTGTCCTGCCAGAATGATACTTCTCCTCCAAGTTCTTACCATTGGGGGACAAATCCTGCTCTTGTGTAATTACTGTTTCGCCATCACCCCCTATTTATTAGGTTGTCATTATTTCTTTCCCTTCCCATCTCACCCTTGTTCCTATGTTTTGCTAGAAACCCTATTCAAGGGCTTTTAGTCTTTTTCCTCTTATTTTTTTGGAGTATATAAGCTCCTTTATTTGTAATGAAACCGAACTTTTTATGAAATTTATCTCAAGCCTCCATTGGAGCTCAAGGTTCATCCTTGTTTTGGGTTTATTCAACCTTCAAGTTTAGCTTGAAAAGATTGTATTCTTTGTGAGTTTACGATTAAAACTCTCAGTCGATTTCACGCTACATCATATTTTTTTCGCGTTTTCGCGTTTTTCAGGTTTTTTGTGGTTTTCATTTTTTTCGTTTTTCATGTTTTTTCACGTTTTGATGTTTTTCGCATTTTTACACTTTTATTTGTGTTATTCACGTTTTTATGTGTTTCGTGTTTTTTTACATTTTCGTGTTTTTTTTCCGTTTTCTCATGTTTTCTTGTGTTTTTTTTTGCGTTTTTTGCATTTCCATGTTTATCGTGTTTTTCACATTTATGTGTTTTACTTTTTTTCCTGTTTTTTGGAATTTTTGTGTTTTTGTGTTTTTTGGCATTTTCGTTTTTGTTCACGTTTTTGTATTTTCATGTTTTTTCGTGTTTTGTGTTTTGTAAATTTTTCGTGTTATTCACGTTTTTTATCATAGAAATTATGTATTTGACAAAACTTATAGGATTTGAGAAATTATGGGTAATTTTGAAAATAAATGGTGATATTGATTAGGAATAGCTATTTCTAGGTTAAATCAAGGAATCGCCATTCCTTAGTTTATGAAATACACATTCCATGGAATATCTATTCCACACACACAAAAAAAAAATTGAACCAAATGTTGGAATAAGAATTATTAAGGAAGAGCTATTCTATTCCATCCATATTCCATGAACCAAATGAGGCTTTAGTGTATTACTAACAATATTACAAATTTTTTGTTAAAATGAGAAAAACGGAATCTGCTACATATAAGTTCAATCACAAATTTTTTTTTTTTGTCAAACTTTTTAAAATATTTACTGTGTTATTAATATAGTTACGTAAAATGTACGAAACTGTTTTAATTTATCGACAAACTTGTTTAGAAGGTCCGATGTGATAATTAAATAACAGTTCAATTTGATAACGCAAGACTAAAAATTGATCTTGCTTGGAAACGTCAAGGTTAAATTTACAACATTTCATACATTAAAGCTATTAAATCTGTAATTCGTTTGAAATGTTAGGATTAAATTTAGTGTCTATCCCTAAAAAAAAAAAAAAATTAGAGGTGTCAACATTATATAGAACCTACGCACATGGGACCAACCCAACGAGATAAATTAGTATTTCATTAAATAGGTTTTCGATGTAATAATGACAGATTTTTGGATGAGTTATATAATTTGAAATTTATATAAATACAATAAAATCTTCATAAATTAATATTCGATAAATTAATAATCTTTTTAAAATAATAATTTTTTCTGGTTCCGATTTGGCCAATTCAGTAAATTTATAGTCGACAAATTAATATCTTTATAAATTAATAAAATTACATGATCCCAATATTATTAATTTATAGAGGTTTTACTGTATACAAATATAGGTATGGTATAAACATTAATAGTCTAATATTGTCGGTAAAGAATAAATGTACTAGTAGCATTACCAAGTTGAGTCATTTTGAGGAATATTTCATCAAATTACCTTTTCATTTATAAATTGTATCATCCATATTTTACATATGCATAATTTGTCATTCAACTATAACAAATCACAATCATATCAATAAATTGAACATTCAGAGGGTTTCTAGCAGTCGGGATGGACCCGACACTTGTGTGTGGAAGCCGGCTATGTCAGGTATGTATATTGCCAAAGGCTTTTATAGCTCCTGCTGCAACAACACTCCGGTTGAGTGGAACAAATTCCTTTGGAATGCATTTGTGCCGCCTTGGAGGTCTGTCACCTGCTGGCTAGTGATCCATAGGAAAATTGCGGTACAGACCAATTTACAGGTATGTGGGTTTTCACTTGCTTCGAGATGTGAATTGTGTAAATGCCATATTGAATCAATTGATCATCTTTTCGTCACGTGTCCTGTGTCGAATAGTCTATGGAATGTTGTCTTCTCTGTTTTCGACATACACCGTAGTAGTATATTGACCTTTGGGAATCTTTTTCGGGGGATTAGAGTTGTCCGTCTACATATTTCTATGAGAAAATGGTGGAATTTGACTACCATAACTGCTGTTTGGTTCATTTGGTACATCAGAAATATGGCTATTTTTGAAAATGATCTCCCTTCAATCCAATTCCTTTAGAATCGGCTTCACTTTTACATTCAGGAACCAAAATGGATTGTCAATCTGCCGAGCCGTGCTAGGCCTCCGCCGGATCCTATCATTTTTCGCTGGAATCCGCCGCCGTCGGGTTGGATAAAGGTTAATACCGACGGTGCGCCGGGTATCGTCGGAGCTGGTGGGATTTTCAGAAATTCCCGTGGTTTTGTTATTGGCTGCTATGCTATTAACATCTCTAGCTCCTATGCGCACACTGTCGAGCTGACTGCCATTATTTTCGCAGTAGAATCTGCTTGGGAACGGGGATGGAACAATCTTCGGATTGAATCGGATTCTGCATATGCGGTTGATATGCTAACCAGAAAGTCTACCATGGCTCCCTGGAAAATTAGACAAGTCTGGCTTCAGTGTCTATCAAGATTTTCGAATATGAATTGCAGAATCACTCATATCTATCGTGAGGGCAATCAGGCGGCGGATCAGCTTGCCCGTTTTGGCAAAACTGATTCTGCTCTTACATGGTGGCATTCAGCTCCACATTTTTGTCAATCGTCTGTTTTCGACGATTTATGTAATGTTGCACATGTTCGTTTTCCTTAATTCTCTGTTTTGAACTTTTTTATTTTTTTATTTTCTTTTTCCTCCCTTTGTAATTTTCCCTTTTTTATTAATAATATTCCGGGTTGATTTGGTGTGTTAGGGGTGTCAACCTAGTTGGGATGTCTGGCCACTTAATCGCGTCCCAATCTTTCATGCAAAAAAAAAAAAATAAACGAAAAAATTTGAAAAATTATACTGTATTTTATATAAGTTTGAACAAAAAAATCCAAATATTCCATCGAATTTAAAAATATTAATCTAAAATTCTATTATTAAATTACAAAAGTATGAAAATAATTTTTTAGAACCTACTGATAAGCAACTAGTTCAGAATAAAAACTAAAATATCTATGTCTTATAATGATATCGAAAATTTGATCCAACTTTATAATATTAGAGGTAAAATTGTTCTTTACTGCCAACATTATGAGTAAAATTACACATTTTTAGACGTTAAGAGAAAATTATCCTTAACTATAAACGTTAAAAGTATTTTTAAACTTTATGACTTGAAATATTTATATATACTCTCATATTTTCAGTGAACTATAATGTGGCTTCACGTTCGAATCTTCAAATACAACATGAATAACATATAATTATTTTGTTGATGATCTAATATTTATCATGAAATCAATCTAACTAAAAATTTAAACTAATAGTTAATTTATAATGTTCAACATCTTTATATTGATTTTATTGATTTCTGATATTTCCATAAATGAATGTTCTTTAAGTTTAAAGTGTATATGATATAAATTCATCTTACCATGTGTTTTTAATTTCACAAATTAATAAAATTGTTAGGATTCGAATTTTCTACCATTTAATCTAGGAGACTATAATACTGTATAAAAAAAATTGAATTACAAAGTTAAAATTAACTCCTTAAATATACTAACTCGATAGTCAATATGGTACCAACACATTCCATTTATACTAACCCTCCAATTCTATATAAATTTTGAGATAAAAATATATATCCATGGAACATGATCTCATTTTCCATTTAAGTTTTTTTTTTTTTTACTAAAGGAGAAAACCAGCAAGAGAAAGAAAGGTAGCTTTTTTTTTTTTTTTGAAAGAATAAAGAATATATTAACTTAAATCAGAGTTTAGAACATAGGTAAGGAAAGGTGGTGGACTATTAGATATGGATATTTCTGCTGTAATTTAGGAATATAATTGATTTGTAATTATCATGTTCACACATATATCTTGTGTATATATATCACATTATCAATGAATGGAAAGGCAAGGATTCTACATTATCATGGTATCATGAGCCTAATTTCTTTCCTAAAAACTCTCTCCTAAAATTTCTCTCCCTAATCCCACCCAAATCTCTTCTTTCTCTCTTCCTCATTCTGCCGTTCTTCATCCCTAAAAACTCTACTGCCACCATGCCAAACAATGAACAAAACAATGGTGCCGCCGCCGCACCAACTCATCCGGCCCTCTCCATTATCAACATTACCTCCTTTATTCGTGATCCTCTCGAATCCGGCAAAGGCCTCTATACCACTTGGGCTAAACTTTTTAAAACACATGCCCGTGCTTTTCAAGTTCTTGATCATATCCTTCTTGAAACCGACGATAAATCGGAAACCTCTTCTTCGGTTATGAAAGCAAAGAATCCAGGTTTATGGTCTCGTGTTGATGCCATCGTGTTGCAATGGATTTATGGAACCATATCTTCAGACCTTCTCAACAGTATCATCGGACCAAATTTAACAGCCGCCGACGCTTGGAAACTCCTAGAACAACAATTCTCCGATAATAAAAATTCAAGAGCCCTTTATTTACAACAAGAACTGTCCAATGCTAGACTTGAAAATTTTGATGATATCTCTGCCTACTGCCAACATTTGAAGTCCCTCTCGGACCAATTAAGCAACGTCGGGGCTGCCGTATCCAACGATCGTCTCGTTCTTCAATTAATTTCGGGGCTCACTGACGCCTACGAGACAATCGGAACACAAATTCGCCACAATGACATTCTGCCCAATTTCACAAAGGCAAGGTCCATGTTATTATTGGAAGAATCTGCCCGTAAAAAACGCACAGCCGCCACCGTCGGATCTGAAATTGCCGCCGTTACTATCGCCCAACAGTCCCCGTCGAATCAAGCTCCTCCATATTCAAATCACGTTCGGCCTTCTTTCCCTCAAAATTCTGGCGCTGCTCGCGGTGGCCGGGGTTATTATCGCCGTGGCAGAGGCGGACGGGGCAGAGGCGGACGATGGCAGCAAAATAGCGGTCCTCGCTGGTCAGGGGCTGTTTCTTTACAACAGCCATGGGGGTACGGGCCATGGACTGGACAGGCGCCCCAATGGGCCTATCCCCCATGTCCTTATCCTTCTTGGCCCAATTCTTCACATGGTGCAACTCATGGTGCAACTCGCGGGCCTGTTTTTAATAACAATTCTTCTGCAGTCCAGCCAGGCATATTGGGAGCCCATCCGCAGGCCCATCTGGCCCAGTATTACACTCCAACAAACATTGAGGCGGCTATGCACACCTTGACAATCACACCACCTGCAGAACCTTGGCATATGGACACCGGCGCCACTTCTCACATGAGCGGGGATGGAGGTAAACTCACATCTTATTTAAATAAGAGTCCTAACACGAGTATCGTAGTAGGTAATGGCACTTGTATTCCTGTTATCGGTCTTGGTAATGCATCCTTAAAAACAAACAACAAAACCCTAGAATTGAACAATGTTTTACATGCCCCTAGATTAATCAAAAACCTTATATCTGTGCGGAAATTTGCTATTGATAATAATGTGTCCGTTGAATTTGATCCTGTTGGTTTCTCTGTGAAGGACTTGCGCACGGGGATCCCTATTATGAGATGTAATAGCACCGGTGATTTATATCCAGTCACATCCTCCTCTTCAGAGTCTTCTTATGCTTTAAATGCTTCTGTTTTATCTCCTTCAGTTTGGCACAATAGATTGGGCCATCCTGGTCCTCAAATTTTAGACAATCTTCGAACTAATAATTTTATTTCTTGTCCTAAAAATGTTGATTTTTCTATTTGCAATTCTTGTGTGCTTGGGAAACATATTAAATTGCCTTTTTATGCTTCTAAAAATATGTCATCAATGCCGTTTGATATTATTCATAGTGATATATGGACATCTCCTGTTCTAAGTTCTAGTGGCTATAGATATTATGTTCTTTTCCTAGATGATTATTCTAATTTTCTGTGGACTTTTCCCTTAGCAAATAAATCTCAAGTTTTTTCTGTGTTCCTCACATTCCGAAATTACGTACGTACTCAATTTGAAAAAGATATCAAAACTTTTCAGTGTGATAATGGTGGTGAGTATAACAATAGTCATTTTCATGATTTTTTTAACAATAATGGTATGCAATTCCGTTTTTCATGTCCACATACTTCCTCCCAAAACGGTAAATCTGAACGAACGATTCGAACAATCAATAATATAATTCGCACTCTTCTAACACATGCTTCTTGCTCTCATTCTTTCTGGCCTCATGCTCTTGCTCATGCGACCTATCTTTTAAATATTCTCCCTCACAAAAATCTTAGTCTTCTTTCACCGACTCAAATTCTCTACAATCGTACTCCTTCTTATACTCACTTACGCACTTTCGGTTGTCTTTGTTACCCACTTGTCCCTTCTTCCTCTAGAAATAAACTTCAACCTAGGTCCTCTCCATGTGTGTTTCTTGGATATCCATCCAATCATCGAGGCTATAAGTGTTACGACATCTCCGCGCGGAAAATAATTATATCTCGTCACGTTATTTTCAATGAAAGCAAATTTCCATTTTCCACTCAACATGTCTCGGCCTCCCCTCCCATTTCTTCTATTTCCAACTCACCTACACAAACAACCCAACCCATTATTCCCTTCCCCACTAATGCGTCCACTCCTAACCAAAGCCCAGTTTCACCACGGCCCAACAGTCCCAACCCATCTTCCCAAAACAGCCCAGCACTTCCCCCTTCTCCTCTCGACAGTCCCTTTCCTTCTCCAATTCAACACGGCCCAAACACAAATTCCCCACAACAGCTCACCTCCCCACAACAGCCCACTTCCCCGCCTTCTCCCGATCCTATACACGCCAACCCAACCCAACCGACTCACCCTATGACAACCCGAGCTAAACTTGGAATTTTCAAACCCCAAAGAAAGCTCAACTTACACACCACCACTATTTCTCCTATTCCTTCTAATCCCTCACTTGCTTTACAAGACCCTAATTGGAAACAAGCCATGACTGAAGAATATAAGGCTCTTATTGAAAATAAGACGTGGGTCCTCGTACCCCGTCCTTCTAATGCTAATGTTCTTCGTAGTTGGTGGATTCTCAGGCACAAATTTAATGCAGATGGATCTTTTGAAAGATACAAAGCAAGACTTGTTGGAAATGGGGCGAATTAACTTGTTGGGGTAGACTGTGGTGATACTTTCAGTCCAGTTGTTAAGCCAGCAACAATTCGAGCTGTATTAAGTATTGCACTTTCTAAAGGTTGGCCACTACATCAGCTGGATGTAAAAAATGCTTTTCTTCATGGGGATCTTCATGAGACTGTTTATATGCATCAACCACTGGGATTTCGGGATCCCAACTATCCAGATCATGTATGCCTTCTTCAAAAGTCTCTTTATGGTCTCAAACAGGCACCACGGGCGTGGTACCAACGGTTTGCCTCTTTCTTGTCTACCATGGGTTTTTCTCACAGTAAATCTGATCATTCACTGTTTGTCTTTCGTCGGGGAGCAGAGATGGCATATCTACTCTTATATGTGGATGACATCGTTCTAGCTACTTCTTCCACTGCTCTACGAGAGTCAATTATCAACAAATTGAGTTCCGAATTTGCTATGAAAGATCTTGGCCCATTGAGTTATTTTTTAGGGATATCTGTCACTCGGAGCGCCGACTCTCTTTTTCTGTCTCAAAAGAAGTATGCTACTGAGATCATTTCTAAAGCCGGTCTTTCTTCAGCAAATTCATGTACAACACCTGTTGACACTAAGCAAAAACTGAGTGCTTCATCTGGTTCTGCTTATCATGATCCATCTGAGTATCGAAGTTTAGCTGGTGCATTACAGTATTTGACTCTCACTCGCCCAGACATCAGTTATGCTGTTCAGCAAGTCTGTTTATTCATGCACGATCCCAAAACGTCTCATATGGCAGCTATCAAGCGGATTCTTCGATATGTTAAAGGAACCCTGGAGTTCGGACTTACATTCACAACCTCTTCACTAGATTCCTTGGTCTCCTATACAGATGCAGATTGGGGGGGATGTCCTGACACTCGACGTTCTACTTCAGGATATTGTGTTTTCCTTGGTGACAATCTTCTGTCTTGGTCTGCTAAGCGGCAACCCACTTTATCTCGTTCTAGTGCTGAAGCAGAGTATCGTGGTGTTGCTAATGTCGTATCTGAAACTTGCTGGATTAGAAATCTTCTTCTTGAACTTCATTGCCCTATTAGTAAATCCACCTTGGTATATTGTGACAATGTGAGTGCAGTTTACCTCACTGGTAATCCTGTACAACACCAACGTACCAAGCATATTGAGATGGATATACATTTTGTTCGAGAAAAGGTTGCTAAAGGAGAGGTTAGGGTACTTCATGTTCCTTATCGTCATCAAATTGCAGATATTTTCACCAAAGGTCTACCACAAATTCTTTTCGACGACTTCCGCTCTAGTCTCAACGTTCGACCACCTCCCGTTTCGACTACGGGGGTGTATTAGATATGGATATTTCTGCTGTAATTTAGGAATATAATTGATTTGTAATTATCATGTTCACACATATATCTTGTGTATATATATCACATTATCAATGAATGGAAAGGCAAGGATTCTACATTATCATGGACATGCCCACTCACCCCAATCAGACCTAGACCTGACAGCTTTTGCTAAAGAATGAGCTGCTAGATTCGCTGATCGTCTTATGAATGAGATCGAAACTAAGTTCAGATCTTGAAGAATGGAGAAACAATCTTGAATAACATCAGAAACATATGAAAGATCAAATAATTTGTTTTGAATTGCCTTGACCACTTGTAGACAGTCAGATTGGACAATCACCCGCGAAAGGTTTAATGATTTTATCCAGCTGAGTGCCTCTCTAATTGCCATTGCCTCTGCTAGATTAGGATCCGTCGAGTCTGCTAGTCCTGCGTTCTTTGCTCGAATACAGACACCTTAATATATATACCGTGTATTCGGTATTTGTTCAAATTATTCAATTGATCCCTAACTTTAGAGGTGTCTTGATAGTGCTCCTTTTTGGTAATTTAAGAGGACTTAAGAGTCTGAAAAAGCCTACACCCGAATTTCACAATGTCGAGAAACTCTAAAATAATAATCAAAACAATTATATCGTGAAGTATACAAGAGGCACACGACATTCGTAGTGACTAAAGATCATGTATAATTTGTCATTCAATCAGCGGCTTAATTGCCATTGTGATAAGAATAAACAAACTCAACCTCTCACTATATGTCTTAGAACACTTGTCACTGACTAATGAGCCAATAAGGATGATGTGTCGTTATCTCACCGGTCAAGAACCTTATAATAGTAGTATAATCCATTTCCATAATAACTCTCGTGAAACCCATATCTCAGACCATCTGAAGCCCCAAATACAATTATCAGAACTCAGCTAGAGACATTGTACAAATGTTAATATTTAAAGCAAATCATCCCAGTCATTGGCAATTTAAATCACACACCACACCACCATCTGAAGCATAACCAAGTTTCCTTTGGAAACTCTATCAGTGTTCATTTTAATCTAATCTATCTGAGAAGGGATCCATCCATCTCATTAGTTTTTTGAATTTGTTTAAAATATTTCATCGACCCTCTAAACCTATATGGAAAAACAAAACAAAATCGGAATAAACTAAAATAGTAGGTTGCTAAATACCGCTTTCAAATTACTTATCACCGCTACCATTTGGACTTTTTTTTTACCCTTCTCATATTTTGATCAAAAACTGAAAATTCTCTCTCCAAAATCATAAATCCGAACAACAATAATTGAAATCATGAAAATAATTGATATGTGAGAACCCAAACCCCAGAAATGGATGATTACAAGTCAGAAACATTAAAATTTACGTTTTTTTTATCAAAGAACTTAAGAAAATAATATATATTTTTTATGATGATTTTCAATTTTTCGTCACAAACAATTGGAGAATTTTGCATTTTTCGCCACAAAAAATTGAAAGATTTAGTATTTTTTGTCACTAAATTTTTTACGATTTTACATTGACCAAAATTTGGCCCGGCATCCGTTTGAGCCAAATTTTGGCCGATTCTCTAAAAAAAAATAGTTTTGAAATTTTTTTTATGAAAAGTATAAAATTGTCCAAATAGAGGTGATGATAAGTAATTTGGGGGCGATAAATAATAAAATTCAATAAAATATGTATTATTTTAAACAAATTCAAATGGCTAATAAATTATTAATTATAATTACTTCATGATACCAATATATCACTTTGAGAAAATTTAGATAGTTTATATAAGTTATTTATTATAAGCAAGTTTATAAAACTAACGAACCACCTTCAAAATTCATTCAATTGGTACATCTCGTGTTTAAGGGGTGGGAGGTTATGGGTTGGAAGTCATTTTTAGGAGTTCTTATATTAAGCACATGATCTTCCATGTCACTCGGATGATCCCTAATTCACATTTGAACACGCGATAATTAAAATAGTGAGGCCTCTTATAATATACATGAGTCCATATTACACGTGTCAAAATATGTATGGAAGGTCTTCCATTTGACATGGAGAACCCGATGCTTCTAATAATTTGCCCATTTTTAATTTAGGAGATAAAAAGAAGTAAAAAGAGCCGTGACATATTGACTCTTTTTAGTAAAGAGTTTTTGAGGTAAAGTTAGATGTTTGAGCCACTTTAAAGGTTTTAATTAGTCAAACCTCTGATAGTGGAATTTTGGTGAAAAGAGGTTTGAAAGAGTTTATTGAGTCCAGAAAGCTCATTTTAAGAGTTACTCTATCTCTTTTTAAGGACATTTTTATCCCTAATTATTACCCTTTAATCCCAAATAAATATTTTTTCATGTCATTATTTGTCATGTATCCAAACAGCTATTAACAATCAATTAAGTTTTACCAAACAAATTTATACAATCAGTTATTAAGATCAGCTAACTAAAAAAATAATCAACTAACAACTAATATAATCAACTTTTAGTTAACAGTTATTTGACGAACAGGATCATTAAACCAATATAAAAAAGAAAAAAATGTAAATCTATTAAATATATAAATATATTGAAAAATTGATAATGGTACTTCCATTATGAAGTGTAGTACGGAGTGCAGAATGTGTCAATTGCGAAACGTAGTTTTCAGAATTTTAGGTTATAGAATTAGAATACTATTTTACTTCTCCACTTGTCCGCCATCTCATGAAATTGTTGAATTCCACATCTTTTACCTAATATCTCAACTATAAACCTTCCCATTTTTCGGCGTGCAGATTTCGGTTCCACTACTACTAACACAAACCCAAATAATATGGTTTAACACATTTCAATCTCAGACTAACAGGAGTTCTTATATTAAGGCCCGTTTATTTTTAAGACTCGTTTGTTTTACCTACTGTTTGCTGTTATGGTTTGCTGTTTGCTGTTACGATTTGCTGTTGTTGTTTGATGTTGCTGTTTGCTGTTGGAAAATGCTGCTTTTGTAAAAGGCTGCTTTTCGGGTATAAAATGCAAACAGGAGATCACTAACCAAACATCTAATACTGCTTTTCTGATGTAAAAGGCAAACATGAGATCACTAACCAAACACCTAAAACTCTTGAAAAGGCAAAAATGAGCATGAAAATGAGCAACCAAACACAGCATTCGATCTTCATATCATTTGAAGTCTCAATTCACATTAAGGACCTGTTTGTTTTACCTACTATTTATTGTTTACTGTTACGGTTTGCTATTTGCTGTTGATTTTTGTTGTTACGGTTTGTTGTTGGAAAAAAACTGATTTTCCAAAAAGCAGAGATTCTCTGCTTTTATAAAAAGCTGTTTTTCGGGTATCAAAGACAAACAGAAGGTCACTAACCAAACACCCAGTGTTGCTTTTCAGATGTAAAAGACAAATAGGAGGTTACTAACCAAACATCTAAAATTCTCCATTTTAAAGTGAAAAGGCAAACATGAGCATGAAAATGAGCAATGAAACACTCCCTAAGACACTTATATTGTGATTCCGTTTTAATAATTAAAATAGTAGTGTCTCTTTACCTTTTCCGTCTTTTTCACCATCCTCCTTGATAAACTTACCAAGATTTCCTTTCTCAATTAACCTCTCAATCTCTTTTCTCAACTCGAAGCAGTCATTCGTGTAATGCTCGTTTGCTCGATGGAATCAGTAGTAGGTATTCATGTATTTACCATATCTTTCCCTTTTTTCTTGTCTAGCTACCAGCTTTCTTCTTAGTCAAGAATGTTCTTGATCCATATGACCATGTTTTGATCACCCATCGTCTTCACAGTTGCTTCTACAGCTTCAAATCTTTGATCATTGGTTCCTATAGCTTCGTTTTGGGTACGTGATTAGACCATTTCCGAGAAGAAGTTACCAGGAAGGAAAATGACTAGGCTCCGATACCAACTTATGAAGATTAAATTGATGCGAAGGTTTTAATTTTAAACCAACAAAGATTGCATAACTTCTCAAGCTAAACTTGAATGATGAATAACCCAAAATTGGATAAATCGAACCTCTCAAAGGAGGCTAAATGTTTGATTGAATAAAAAGTTATGTTTCCTTACAAATTAAGGAGCATATATACACCCTCCCTAATTTAAGGAAAAAGACCAAAATGCCCCATTAGGAGTACAAACATATGCTTAATAGACATGGATAAGATAGGAAAGATAAGTGTTAATGGTAGTGGTGTAAATAGAGTGAATGGTAATAAGTTGAATGGAAAAACAGTAAATAGTTAGTGGCAATTCTTGTCTCCCCCTTGATGAACTTGGCGGAGAAGGCAACTCAAAGATAGGGATGGCAATAGGTAGTGTACCCGCAGGTACCCGACACTACCCGATCCTAATGGGACTATCCGTACCCTGTATAAAAGGGTATGGGACGGGTATGAGATCAAAACCATTACCCGTTAGGGTAATGGGACGGGTAAGGGAATACCTTATAGGGTACCCCGTACCCGTTACCCGTCATAAAAAAATTTATATTAATAAATATCATTATTTTTTAGATGTAAGACGTGAAATTTAAACTCCAACCATTTATTTTTCAACAATTGAGTGATACCACTAAGCTACTTTATTCTTATTAATTAAGGTTCAATTTATTCAAGTTTTAAATTGATGATTTATTAAATTTATAGTTCATTAAATTTGTAATATTTTATTTATTTATTGATTCTTAACAGGTAAGGGTACCGCAAATTAAATGGGAAGGGTATGTGATGCAAAAATTATACCCGTTAGGGTAATAGGACGGGTACGGGTAATTAAAAAATAAAAAGGTAAGGGTTTGGGAATGACATTACACGCGGGTTCCCTTACCGTTGTCATCCCTACTCAAAGGGACTCACACGTCGTGCCATATGGCCTACACGGCGTGTAAGTGTTGAATCTTTCGTGTCCTTTCCCATTCAATCGCACACCGAGCTTCCTGGCACGTCGTGTGAGATACGACACAACGTGCCAGACTGCTCCTGGACTTTATTCTTCTTGGCTCCTTTTGTGGCACAAGGTGTGGCATGTGGCTCGATCGTGCCACATGAATTCTGCCCCATTCATCTCCTCAGCTCTCCCTTGGTGACCTTAACAGTAGAGATATCCTCATGAGATAAAAATAAAAAAATAAAGTTACATCAGTTATAATGCGAAGAATAAAATTATTACTTTTAATTATTTATCATGAAAACGCTTATATCTTCATTAGATGGAAAAATACAAATACAATAAAAAAAATTGGTAAGAAAAAAAAAACCTCACAAAATCCACAAAGGAACGAAAACAATTACAATGAGTAAAAAAGTCATAAAATGTATAAAACACACCAAAAGCAATAAGATATATACTTCATGGAAATACAAAGCCGCATAAAAGTTGTTGTAATCGAATCTTCGTAATTTAGGTCATTCCGAATATTTGGATCTAAGTTATTTCTTTTGTTGCAACCACATAAATCTATTAATCCACGGACAACATAAATTGTTTACACTTTTGCTAAATTCAAAAAATGTACAAATAACAAAATAATAGAAAGTATATATAATTCAAACGGATAAAAAAGATTCAATAAAATATATAAACACGGACTAGAAGAATAGAATTTAAAGTAGGTAAAAAAAAATGAAAGTTTGAAACTTCTCACTATTTTTTTGACCCAAAATGGGAAGAGAAGAAAAGTTGAGAAAAAGAGGATGCCAGGCGGTTCTTCTTGCGAGGGATTAATAAAATTGGTTTTGATTTATCCTTTTTATATACTTATTTAAGTAATTCGGTTCGAACCATATTTTTATTCTCTGTTTTCTTTTTTCCTATTTTTTAACACAGTTTTTCTATTTCGATTTTTGGCATATAATAGTAAAAAAAAAAAAATTACAATCAAGCCAACGACAAAAATAAATGTTTTTTTTTTTTTTTTGTTACAACGTTTCATGGTTTTAGTTATTAGTTTGTCACATTTCTTTAATTAGTATTGTCAAATCATATTATATCACTCACTACTACTTAACTTTTACTAATAATTAACTAATTAGTGTCATTCTAACCAAATTAACTAATTAAACGAGCTACTTATTTTTGTTTTTTTTTTTGTTTTTTTTCCAATACCGATATTCTTATTTTTAAGTATTTCTTTTATTATTTATTATAGCTCAATTGATGTCAATATTCCTTTGTAGGATGCAGAATTTACTGAGGATTAAAGCCAGAATTACAGGTAAACCGCACTTTTAATTACTTTATTTTTTCTTCATTCTTTAAATATATTCGGAGTTTTCTGTTCCCAGCTTTTAATTAAAAAAAAGTATTTTTTTATTAACAATTAATATTTTTCATAAGGAGGGGAAGTACAAAGAGAATTTTGATTGTATAGCTTGAGTTGTTGAACCATCTTTTTCATTCATCATATATAGTTTACAGCTATATCTATATGTTTGCATTGATAATGACTTTTTTTTTTTTTTTTGAGGAAATAGTATTTTCTGGAACTTCTTTTCCAAACTTATAATAATCTAAGATTGGATCAAGAAAGGTTTTTTTTTCTTTTTATTAGAAGAATTAATATTTTTGAAATGTTTAGATATTATTGAGCTCATAATTCTAAACACTTTAAATGAAAATGTTAAATTATTAACGCCTGCGGAGCTAGGACTCCACGTTTGGAAGAGCTGATTTTAACATGAAAAATATAGACATATTTAATTTTTTATAAATTATTTTTTAAATTAAAATCCCTAAACAAGTATATAAAATATTTAAATTGACATTTGGATTAAAGAAAAAATTAAAATTAACTAATAATAAATGAAAAATATTATTAAATTAGGTAATAATATTGACATTTTTAATGGAAATGAGGTTTAAGGAAAAAAAAATGATTTAAGAGAAAAATCACAATTGGATATAATTATAGAGGGATTAAGGGAAAAAATTTAAATAAAAAAATTGAAAATGAGGTTTAAAAGGGTGGCGGACCGTCTTGCGGCTGAAGGCCATGTGAGAATGTTGGGAGTCTCAACCTTCTCTTCACCTCCTGAGTTCTTGTCTTCTCTTCTTTTGGATGATATGGTGGGGGGCTTTCCTAGGCTAATTCCGGGTTAGGTTTTTTTGGCTTTTTTGTTTGTCTTTTTTTCCCCTTTCCTACCCTTTTGGGGAGATTCGAACATAAAACCTCAATTGGCTATGGAGGTGCTTTTAATTACCACTAAAACTAACTATACAAACTTAATTTTATGTTATATAATCACGTCCTATATTATAAGTACAAATTTTAACTATCTTGAAATCTGTTCGGAGCTGAACCACTGTTCTGGCCGGTCGGAGGGTCGATTGATCCTTCCCCACCTTCTTTGGCTCCGCCCCTGACTGTTTATACTTTTTAGTGATACCTAACTTATAAAAACTTATACTGTAAAAAAAAAAAAAAAAAAAAGTTACAAATTGGTAGATTATATATTTGTGCGTAGCATTATGATTAATTAATTAGGAAAATGCATATATATGAATTCCATTAATGTAAATATCTATGATGATGAGATCATATGTACACTAATATCATGGATACACGTTAGCATTCTCCAATATATTATATAGTTTTATTTTGAACCTAATTAACATGTAGCGTCTGATATTTTGTAAATAAAATATTTCTAACAAAAATTCGGATGCCCGTTATGGTTACTTTATTTTTTACAAAGTACCGTTACTTGATGTGTTTTTACCATTGGATGATGGAGTATAAAATTAATCCAATGATAAATATGAGCATCAAGTAACGATACTTTATAAAAAACAAAGTAAGTATAGCGGATACCAAAAATTCGTCCTAATTTATTTTATGAAATTAATTGAACTACATATACATTATTTCAAAAAAAAAAAAAAAAAAAAAAAAACTATACATACATATGTGACTATTTGGATAAGTGCATGCATCCGGTTGTCTTTCTTTTTTAACATAATCATAAATTAAATATTGAAGGATGAAATTTCTGTTTTAGTCCCTAAGTTTAATGATGAGCTGTTCTGGCAAGAGTCAAATTACAGTGAGAAAACACCACAAAGGAAAACAAAAGATTTTTTGTGTTGATGGGATCTGAAAAAAGGAAAGAAAATTTGGTGTTTAGTAAATAAGGAACATTCCATGAAAATGGTGGAGTTGGGATACAGGCCATGTTCATCGGTCCCAAATAATATATATCTTTATGTAGTTTTATTTTATTTCTAATTATGTTTGTGATTGCTGTTTCATCGAACTTGTGCCTTTTTTATTCTGCTTCGTACGCCATTTTTGTCATATATATCATGATTTTTTAAATTATTTTTTCTTTTTAGAATATACTTTTATTTTATTTTTCTGAAAAAATTATAATTTCAATTTGATCATACAGGTCAATGTGTTTTTTTTCTTTTATTTAATATTGTTGGTCGTAGTTTATCTCCTCCATTAATTTAATTTATTATTTACACATGCGATTATTATTATTATTATTATTATTATTATTATTATTATTATTATTATTATTCAACCAAGCATATATATGCATGGTTGTCTTCCTCTTGTCGTTTAGTAAGAATACATGCAATGTTGTACTATCACTTTTTTTATGTGCCAAAATATTTTCTTTTCTTCGATTAATTAATAAAAGAATATATTAAGCATATACTTTTAGGTTTATTATGAATTGCATAGGCATAAATAGTTATAATCAACAGTAAGTTAGTGGTCAATATTCATCTATAATAAATTTACACCTATACCTATTGATTATTTATTGTTAAGCATGGCTATTATTAATTAGTGATTTTTAACTATGACTATCGTTGTTGACATATATATATATATATATATATATATATATATATATATATATATATATATATATATATATATATATATAATTAAGGCGGTAAACGAGTCGAGCCGAGCTTTGACTTGCTCGAGCTCGGTTCCATAGTTTCTTAACGAGCTCGACCCGAGCTTCGAGCACGGTTTGAGCTCAATTTGTTGTTCGAGCTCGGTTCGTTTAACAGCTCGATTGTTCATGAGCTGGCTCACGAACAACTCATTTTATTTGTTCGTGAGCAGCTCATTTGTTGTGCTCACGAGCCTTGCTTAGCAACTCGTTTATTTTTCTATGAAAAGCTCATTTCTTGTGCTCGTGAGCTTTGATCACAAGCAACTCGTTTGTTTTGCTCACGGACAAGCTCGTTTATAGTGTTCACAAACAAAATAATATCAAATTTGGTACATCAAATAATATTAATGGTATACTAAATTAATATATGTCTTTGAATGGGTCAAGTCTAATGGCCCATTAATTGGGTATACTTGTAGTATAAAATTATACACGTTACTAAACTTTATTTTTTTAAATATTATAATTGAGTTAGCTCACGAGTTTTTATCGAGCTTGTTCATGAACTTGTTCACGAGCCTCTAATCGAGCTTGCTCGTGAGCTTTGATCTGCTCAAACTCGGTTCGTAAACGAGCCTGAAAATCGTTCCCATGAGCGGCTCATTAAAAAATCGAGCTGAACACCGAGCCGCTCATGAGCGGCTCAGCTCATTTACAACCCTATATATAATAGATGTATTCTATGCTTATTTTGTTTTTGACAAAATAATTATTATTTCGTGTATTTTCACCATTGAGCATATATTAGGATTCGAATTCAAATACTAATGTAAGCGATTTGATACTCTTGACCGCTCAAACCAATCTTAAATGATTGATTATAATCAATTAAAAACACAAAATATCAAATCAAAAAATCATAAATATAATCAATAAAAAGAAAATATTCTTTCCATATCAGAGCTAAAAAGATATAGCTTGCATCATTGAATCAATTATATATTTTCGTGATAATTTTCATATCATTGAATCAATTTGCATCATTTGTAAATTAACAATATATTTAAATTCAACAACTCATTTCTTCACAGCACATCAAGTTGCTAAATTATTCTTTTAGTTTTTTTTTTTCAATTAAAATCATCGCGTTCCATGTTCCGCATGCTTGGTTGGATGCTTAAAAAAAATTAAAACTAATTACAGAAATAAAACTAATTATAGTTTTGACTTGTTTCTTGTTGCTTTCGTATGCGGGTCCCAATTTCCTTCGGACAGCTAAATAAGTTATTTTATAATAAAATTTCTTTCAAATATTGACTATTATTGTTATTTATTGCTTAATTCTCAAATTAAGACTAATTTTAGTAGCTTAGGTCAAAAGTATACAACACATTTTATTAATTAAATCAGTCAACTAACATAAACCTAACTTGTTACTATTATTTTTGTCTTTTTCTAAATTCAAGGTTAAGATTGATAACGTAATTAACGAGGATGACAAAAAAAAAAAAAAAAAAAAAGTTAAATTCCTTTTCAGCTTTAAATTTAATTATATGGTATGATATGACCTAACATATAATTAAATAAAAATCCATCGAGCTGATAATAAAAACGGCGTTGTTTTTAGCACAAGCAAATGTGAAATGACATCCATATTGCATTATAAATACTTGCTTTCTCATTGCAGAAAGACGTGTGCTTTTTTTTATTTTCCCTCATTTTGTTTGCCTTACTGGTTTTACGCAGCTCTTCTTCTTTCTGCAACAAATTTTTAAGAGCTGCTCTGGTTTTTCCTCACTAGATTGACTGCTCCTGATTATCATCTCTGCATTCTCACGATTCCATCGGCTCTGTGAAGATTAGTAAAAACTATCACAAGGTGAGGATCTTCATATTTTTGTTCAATTTTTTTGTAGATTATAATGTCGGATTTATTAGCATTTGGGAGTTTTATTGATTTCTGATTTGGTTTGAGTTGCGTGATTCAAATGCGATACTCTTGTTACTTGATTGATTCACTTATTGCATCTGAAAATTGGTACAAATTCCAGCAATCTGATACTGTGGTCCTCTTTTATCTTTTCCAAAGATTCCAAGTTTTGTTTTCCTTCAATTTTAGTATCGGAGTTTGGTTTTGGGTTAATTTAGCACATTTTTTCAAATGTTCTTGTTCATGAGGAATTTGATTTAATTATAGTTGTAAATAAGTTAAGGTATATGCAGAACAGAGCTTTGATGAATCTGAGGCTAGATTATATATTTAAGAAAAGGAATCTGATGCTTCAGCTGTTTTGCTTTATTATTAACTTGTTAATCATGGATGATGAGTCCTGTAGCTAGAATGCATAGTTAGACTGTATCAGTCTGGTCCAATAACATGTATAAGTTGATTCCTCAGTCTCGCAGCTTTAAAATGCGTCTTACTTCCTTAGAACCGGATGGTTACATATATTATGTGGTTAAACGTATATATGATCAGTAATAAAAGATGATTAGGAAGTTCTTTGTCTACTTTGTGGCATAGAATAATCAAATCTTCAAGCAAACTTTAATTTCTCACTTAACTGGTCAAAGATGTTGTTGCTAACTATGAAACTTCATATAACAGTCTTTTAGTAGAACCTGTTTGATAATGGAAACCATGGAATCATCACCAAGGCAACAGGAATCTCTTCCATCACTCATCAGATACATCTCATCAGTAGATGTGCCCGGCTTTGATAACACAAGTACCTCGAATATGATGAATCAACCAAGTGTTTCAGCAACTACAGTATGTATTTCCTGTTACTCATTTATGTAGTTTATGGAACATAATGAATAATTAAGAAGATCAATATATGGTGAGGTTATAACATTCATCCTGTTCGTGTTACAGCAAGGAAATGAAACTATTATTGCTTTTGGGAATTGCTCTGATGAGTCTCCTCAGTATTCCAAGCAAAGGACGCAGTCGGTTTCGATTAGCATGCCATGTACTCCACTTGGAAGCATCTCAGAGAGCACCAAAAGAGTTTTTTTTGAAGATGATCGCAACAAATTTTTCACCAATTCCTCAGCTGTGGAAGCTAGCCCTCAAACAAAACAAGCAAAATTCTATTCTCAGCCAATGCCTATGGGAGTTGAGCATGATCAGGAGAGAGTTACAAACTCTGTGAAACATCAGAGCTTAAAAAAATTCAGAGATAAAAGATTTGATTCTTTCAAAACAATGTCTGGAAAAGTTGAGAGGCAGCTATCATACCTACGTGGAAAGCCACACGAAGAAGAATCTTCACCGGAGAATTCTGGTGAGAATAAAATGCAGAAGGAATCTTTACCTGTAGACCGCTACTTCGATGCTTTGGAAGGTCCTGAGTTGGAGAACCTTAGGGTAATTCCTCAAATCTATTATAAATATCCTTTAATGTCAATCTAAATTAATGCAGAAACAAGAATGAAACTTGTGTTGCTATGTTCACAGGCATCAGAGGAACTAGTGCTACCTGATGACAAGAGATGGCCGTTTCTTCTCAGATATCCTGTATCTTCATTCGGTATATGTCTTGGCATTAGCAGCCAAGCAATCTTGTGGAAAACCCTGGCTACATCAACCAGCACAAAATTTCTTCATATTAGTCCGCACGTAAATCTTGTCCTATGGATCATATCTTTAGCTCTTGTTGCTACTGTTGGTACTATATATCTTCTGAAACTCATTCTGTACTTCGAAGCAGTTCGACGCGAATACTATCACCCAATTCGTGTCAACTTCTTCTTTGCACCATGGATTGCTCTCCTCTTTATAGCAATTGGACTGCCTCCTTCAGTTTCAGAAGAGCTGCACTCTTCCCTTTGGTACATTCTCATGACTCCGTTCCTGCTTCTTGAACTTAAAATCTACGGACAGTGGATGTCTGGAGGGCAACGTAGGCTCTCGAAAGTTGCAAACCCCTCGAACCATCTCTCCATCGTAGGCAACTTTGTAGGGGCATTGTTAGGTGCATCAATGGGGTTGAAAGAAGGGCCACTTTTCTTCTTCGCCGTTGGTATGGCGCATTACACAGTCCTATTTGTAACTCTATACCAGAGACTTCCAACAAACGAAACACTCCCAAAAGAGCTCCATCCGGTGTTCTTTCTGTTCGTTGCAGCTCCTAGTGTTGCTTCCATGGCATGGGCAAAGATTCAAGGGTCCTTTGATTACGGGTCTCGGATTGCTTACTTCATTGCCTTGTTTCTCTATTTCTCACTGGTTAGTCTCTACCTTAGTATATGACAATTTCAAAACCTGTTTTTAAGGCTGCAATTGTTTCCAGGTTCCTAAACTTTGTTGTTATGTTTTGTAATTCTGCAGGCCGTTCGTATCAATTTCTTCAGAGGATTTAAGTAAGTATATGCAATATGATTGAGTTATCAACCTTTGAAGATAAATTTTCTCTCCATTAATCTAAAAATTTGATCTTTATTTACAGGTTTTCATGGTCCTGGTGGGCATACACATTCCCCATGACTGGTGCTGCAATAGCAACCATAAGGTATTCAAATGAAGTAACAAATGTAGTAACTCAAACTCTTGCTGTTACACTCTCTGTCGTTTCCTCATTAACGGTAGCAGCTCTGCTCATAACGACAATCATACACGCCTTTTGGCTCCGAGACCTCTTTCCTAATGACATTGTCATTGCCATTAGTGTCAAGAAATCAAAAAATACCAGTCATCATCATCATCACTTAAAGTGGTTCCACCGGAGACATGGAAGCTCCGAAAATAAAGAGATTGAGAATTGCTTGAAAGATGCAAACTTGAACAATAGCGCAGAAAGAGAAGCTCCTAAAGAGGTTCCTTGTCCAAATGGAATCTACTAGTTAGCAAGTTTAGTACCATATACTGCATATCAGAGTGAGGATAGTGACTCTAAGTTCCTTACCATTTTCTAAATCAGCAGCCTAAACTGTACCATGTGAGGAAAACAAAACCTGAGAATCTTCAATCTTCCTATGAAGACGTGCACAGTGAAGGTGTTAAAGATTTACGCGGTGAGCTTGTCTTAGAGGTGTTAAAAGGGTTCTCGTGACATAACAGTGTGATATGATCTATATATTCCATATAGTATATGATAATGGTATCAAGACAACCGGATATTAAGTAGGTTGTCTATGTAAATCGTGTTGTCATCTCAGAAATTAATAGAAATTTTAGCCAACCGTCAGCTGATTATGATTATATAATAAAGTTATAGTGTCATAATTAATTGGTTCTCATATATACCAGCAAATTTTACCAATTAGTAAAATTGGGCTTTTCTAACATGGAATGGGCTGATACCAAATCCATTTTGGACATTTACATAAAATTACATTTTTTTTTTTAATTATCTGTCAAGTAATTACTTCAAACAAAAACTCAAGTAATATTTTGAATTATATCAAATTAAATAAATTATTATTTTTAATATATTTTAAAGACTAAAGTTTACAAATTATAAATCTAAGATATATTTTTTTAAGTTTAAAATTTATGAATTAAGGTTTAAATTTTTTTAAATTAGAGAAAAGACGACATTTAAAATTAATTTTGGTAATATGATATAATTGTAATTTTATTTCTAACTATAATTTTCATATAAAAAAACCCATGAACTTTTTGGGATTGTGAGAGACATTTTATGGGTCGGATTGGACTGGTTCCAACGTCTATTTTCGTCCAAAAACATTAAGTTGCCAGTTCAGTTTGCTGTTAAATTAAATGGGCTTAAATAGAACCATCTTCGGGTTTAAATATCAAATCCTAACATAGAATAAGCTAATCTAATATATAAAAGTTAAAATTTATATTTAAATATAATATTTAATATATAAATTTAGAGAGCGGTAAATAGCAGTTCACTATATAAATTTAAGGGTAAAGTTCAAATAAAACCCATGTGGTTTCACTAATTTTCAGATAAAGGACTGTGGTTTATTTTTTATCAAAACGATGATTGAGGTTTTTAACTTTAACAAAATAAGGACTTTTTCGATTGATACTATTAAAATCACATTGGACGACTTCAAAAATTACATATTTTAAGAACTGCTAATATTTTAAGCAACTTTAATTCTTCAACTTTTTTATTTTGAGATTGTTTAGGTGATGTTTGGAAAAGAGAGAGAAAGTTAATGTTTAGAGAGAGAAAATTCTAAAAAAAGATGATTTTCGAAAATCGAAAATGCAGTTCCATAGAAAATATGACATTGAACAACTTTAATTCTTGAAAATTTTTATTTTCAGGTCTTAAAGATGATTTTAATAGCATTAATCCAAGTTTGAAACATCAATCATTATTTTGACAAAAAAGTAAACTACAATCTTTTATCTGAAAATTAGTGAAACCACATAGGTTTTATTTGAACTTTACCCTAAATTTAATAACTAAACGGATGCTTCCATCCCAATTTCATAAATTTTAAAACCTGTCCTAGAAATAAGCAAGCTATGGATTTAAGTCCGACCCATTTAACACAAAAGTGAAGGCCACCCAACACTAAGGCATAATTAGAATTTGAGAAATTTACAGAGAATTACATGATGTAAAAGATATTTACAATAAATTCACAATTCTTTTCAATGTTATCAATTAGATGAAAACTCTTTTGCTTTTGTCAAATTATAGTTACTACTTCAAACAAAAAAAAAAAAAACAGTTAATTTCCCTTTTTTAAAAGGTTAACCGTAATGACAAATTACATTGAAAATATATGAATTTGATATGATTAGAATTATTTTTCCATATATAACACACTTGTAAAATTTAAATCACTCTTGACTTTTGTGTAAGCAGCCCATTAGAATTTGAGTCTGGCTAGAAGTGAGCCAAGATGTCGAAATGCATCAAGCCCAAGTCTGAAGTTTTTTTTGGTTCTGACATGTGTGCAAGTTTTTCTTTTATATGAAATTTGTTAGGTAAACAAACAATAAGTACAATAAAAAATCTATACATTTAATATATATATATATATATGAAAGTTGAAATCAATAGTTATACACTTAAAAAAGAAGTATAGTTTTTATTTTTTTTATCGAAGTAGAATGGAATTACAGAGGTGTATATCACAATCAAATCAGTATATTTATACGTTCATATTGCTGATAACCACGTAAATTTGATCATTCACCGTTAGATTTAGGTAGATTAAAATCCTAAGGTGGAAATTCAAAACATCTTAAGACTTATATTTAATTTGCCTAGATCTAACGGTGAATGGTCAAATTTACATGGTCATTAGGATTCATATGAACGCAACCGTCTATTTATATATAAGAGAAACTATACTCCATATCTTCAGTATAACTTCAAAACTCTTGGGATATTCCATTACCTTTTATGATCGATCTTAATCATACAAAGGAAAAAAAAACAAATAAAAAAGAGAAAAACTATGAAAAAGAAATATGTTATTCAGTTCAATAAATGCTTGTTCGATCCTTTACTTTTAACTTGCTAATTTTATGTCATCCTTATTGTTTTTATTGCCAGAGTCTTAACCCAATTTTAACTTCTTAAATCTACCCTTAACCTTAAACTTATTACATCATGACCTTGAGATTGTTTTTTTTTATATTGTTAGAATCAAGTAGCAAAGTAGAGGTATTCAAATGAATGTGCAAACTCGCCATAATTTTAGCAAGTACAAAAGCTGGGAATAAACACTTAGCCATCTAAATATTATGTGTGATTGAGTGAACAACTATTGGTAAGGTGTTTACTCAGTTATCCCTTAAACTCGTCTAAGTAACATGTCTCTTTTTTCTCAAAAGTATGACTCGTGCTTATCAAACTGCAGCTTTTGGATATTGTGTTTCTTTTTTGCTCTCTAAATATGGTTGTAAATGAGCCAAGCCGCTCATGGGTGGTTCGGTGGTCGGCTCGATAAAAGTTCGGCTCGATTTGTAAACAAGCCACTCGTGAGCACGATTTATTAGCTCGTTTCGTAAATGAGCCGAGATTGAGCAGGCCAAATCTCAACTCGAAAGCTCACGAGCAGGCTCGATTAGAAAATTTACAAACAAATTTTAGTTTTGTAGAAAACTATATAGTTTTGTGTTAGTTCACAAATGTCTAAACTTAATATTATGTCATTTCCTATTAGATGAGTTCGTTCACAAACATAATAAATGAGTAATAGACGAACTATTTGTAAGCATCTTGTTTATTTATTCACCGAACTTTGTTTGAAAGCTTGTTTATATACACAATTAAAGAGTTATTCGCGAGCAAACTTCATAGATATAATTAGCGATTTACTTACAAACAATTAATGGTTAGATAATTTTCTTAATGAACCAAGTTCAAAAAGGATTTTAGACTCAAAACAAGCTCAAAGCTCGGCACGAGCTCGTCTATTTTCTAATGAGCTGAGCGAGCTTGAGCAAGCCAAAGGTCAGCTCGAGCTCGAGCTTGAGCAAGCCAAAGCTCGGCTCGAACTCGATCTTGTTAATTTTATTACAAGCCGAGCTTGAGCTGGCGAAAGCTCGGCTCGGCTCGATTACAGCCCTATCTCTAAACATATGTGATTACAGTTGCTTGTCTTGTGTCGAAGATTTGGTTAAACCACGAGGCTTTCAAGCTCAGCAAGTCATTTACGGGTTTGATCTTTAGTTTACTTGGGGACAAGTAAAGTTTTAAGTGTGAGGATGTTTGATAGGGTGAAAAACTCCTATCTTTTAGTACTGTATTTGGGATGTTTGTTATGCTAATTTTTAAAAGTTAATATGAGTTTTGTATATTTTATTTCACCTTTGTCAATTATTAATATCTTAGTTCCCCTTTTAGCATTTTGTCAATTTCATGTGTTATTTGTGTCATTTTAAATAAAATAATGCCATGTTAAGGTTTCACCAAAAATTTTCTTAATTTTTTTAGGGCTAATTGATTCACCAAATATCAATAGAAATTAGTTTGGTAGTTAAAGACTTAGTTTGATGAATCAATTTAGCCTAAGGACTAATGATTTTTGGAGTTTAGTGTGATTTTTGCATATCAATACAGAAAGAGCAAGACCATCCAAGACAAATTGAGGAAAAAATTGCGTTTAGGACCTCCTATGAGCCAGCTCGATGAGCTGGCCCATCAAAAGGGCTGGCAAGCCCTCCTGGGACCCAGCCTGGCCAGCTCATTCAGTTGGCCCATCAAAAGGGATGGCAAGCCCTATTGGGGTCCAGCTTGGCCAACTCGGCGAGCTAGACCTGTGAATCAGTCATAATTGACTGATTCCAGTCCCTCTTTAAGTGAGATTCAGTCTGTTGTATCTCTTTCAAATTCTTGTAAGGTTAACTTAGGCATTTTAGGTTTATTTGGCCTATAAAAAAGCTTGTAATTTGATTTGTAATTCATCCTCAGTCATCTGTGTAAACCTTATACCCTTGAGAACTCATCTTCTCCAACCCTCATCTACCATTAAAGCACCAGAAAGCTTCCTTCATCTCCGCTTCAAGGATTCTCAAGTCTTCTCCTCCAATCTCATAAAGACGACTGCTTGAGTTGACATGTTCCAAAAAGGATTTTTACCCTCTTTGTCTCTATTGGCTTTTTAGATCCTTTCATAAATTCTGAGTTGGTTGTACCTGTGATAATTGTTCTTAATCTTTAATATAAATTCAGTATTGATTTCTAATTGTGTTTTTTTATCTTTCTGTTTATGCTCTGTTTAATTATATTGAATCATTCAAAAATCCAAACAATTACTTGGTTCATATTGCGAGTCTAAATTCGGCTGTCTATACCGGAGACTATAGATATTGACAACATCATGGTAAACGGACCCAAATTCTTGAACCTTGGAGCTAGTTACAGCATATAACAAAGGAATTGAGTGATAGGGACCTTAGAAGGATAAGTCGATTTAATTGTCTTAAGTTTATGCAACTCAGGTTAGATTCTTAATTATATTGTTTATCAGATTGAATTCTATATTATCATATCATTCCATGTTATTCTTGGAGTTTATACTTTTGCTCTGGATCAACCTAAGAGTAGAATAATTTAGAAACAAAACTCAAAATCTATTTACTATTGCCTAGATAACAACCCAACACATAGTAGTCTGGTACTTGTAGTATAAATTGTGGATTCGCTACCTAGACTGTCCATATTTATTACTTGATAACGACGGGGTACACTTATCCCCCTGTGAGTCTTTGAGCATCAGCTTGGGGTGCATCATATATAAGAGAGTTATATGGTATCAAGATCACAAGTTAAGAGTAACTTGAGATATTTTGTCTTCAAAGTCGAAAGTAGTCGGTGTAGACTGAAGTTATACATTTGGGGACATCTGAACTGCGACTTTCGTACGTGTTTTGCCGAGAAGACATACTCTACTTTTAAAAACAAAAGGATAAAACACCATAACAAATATTTCCATACCATGTGTACTTCGCAACTATGAGATAGAAAACATTATACATATAATGGATCTCAAGTTTTTCTAGTGTCAGACTCACATCATGAAACTACGGTTTCTTGATTATTTTATTCTTAGGACCCTTAATTGATTCTGTAAGTATGATCTAATTTGACTTATCTTGGAATGAAGTTCTGAAGGCCATGAGATAATTCGGACCGTAAAAGACCATTTAAGCAGATTGGACCATGATGGAAAGAACAAAGTAAGAGCGAAAAAATTCCAGATGATCACGTCTAAATGTTTATGTTTATCACTGTCCGAACACTGATATATTTGTGCATATTTGTGAAATTAGAAAATTGTAATTGAGATCAACGTGTTATATATAGCTGTGAGATGGATTCTAGGATATATACAACCTATCATAACACATGTACAAATCAAAAGGCTACATATCTCCAACAAGTATATAGCATTTGCTTTGAAACATGCTCATTGAGACATTATATATAACAAGTATATAACATTGATGATCTCAAGTGTATGTTGGTCACACGAACTATTTGTTAGTATGAATAAGATTGAGAAAGAATTTGAATTACGTTCCATTACGTGCTAGTAGGAGATGTTGGAAATATTTAGGTATGGACTGAATATGAAGTTTGGTTGTGAATGGAATGGACTGAGCCCCAAAGAGAGACAATGAGGCTAGGGTTTCCCCTAACCACTCCTTACAAATAGATAGTAAGCTAGCTAACACTAATACAAAGGAATACACCAGAGATAGTGAAAGGTTGCCTCTTTCTCCCTATTGTGTGCCACCCGCTTTATCTCTCTCTCTCACGAGTGTAGTCGGTCTTAGTCGTTGATCAATCATTCTCTCCTAATTAACCT
The DNA here is from genome assembly GCF_963576675.1 of Euphorbia lathyris. NCBI lineage: Eukaryota > Viridiplantae > Streptophyta > Magnoliopsida > Malpighiales > Euphorbiaceae > Euphorbia > Euphorbia lathyris. The sequence continues at coordinate 21,685,207 of NC_088910.1, read as the reverse complement.
CGGCGTAATTGAAGCGTGACTAGTAATACGAAGGTCGTGGTGATCCGTTTTTCCACTGCATATCTCATCAAAAGTTATCTGCACTACAAGAGGTAATATGATAACCCGAATAGAACGTGATACTTTTTTCTTCTCTATATATATATATAAAGTACTAGATATTAATATAAGATATATGATTGGGTATTAAACTTGTTCCTTCAATCCTTTGTCATCAAATAGTTTTCAAACCACAACATCAAAAATTTCAACTTCAATTAGATATTTAATAATCTGAATTCCAAATGATGAACTTAGAAGGCAGCCCCATAAACTAGCAGAGGTTTCACATGCTGTGAAAAAGAAAAAAGAAAAACAGGCAAAAGTTGATCACAACTCAATGATATGGACAGTGTCCATAAGGAAGAGAATGAAACAGAAACATAATGTCTGATAAGTTCCAATGTTATTTCAACTGTTATTGATTGTCCTGAAACTTGTAACAGTGACCTTAATCTCATTGGTCCCCCTTCTCTCACTTTCAATCAATTTCATCTCCAAATGTTCATCTAGATTCTTCAACTTGGTAACTAAGGGTATGTCTAAGGGTATGTGTCCCAATTTTGCAGGTACAAAGTGCCACAAATATAGGTTAATTGAACATATCCTAAATATATTACATTCTATTGCAGAAACCACCCATATGATAATTATATAAATACATCCCATGTGTCTTTATTTAACCTATATGCTATATTTGTGAAGACCCCTACCAAAATTATATTTCAGTCTAGTACAATAATTTATTCATAGCTCTTATCACATCTTAGATGTTTTCGGACTGTAACCATACAATTATATATTCTCTCTACTTTGGGTTTAAATTCATTGATAGAGTTACTAAATTTTAATTATAAGAAGTGAGTAAATTATATACATCTCACTCAACTTAATTTGCCTTTTACTAACATTAATTCCAAATATAAATATGAACGACCTTAAAAACACCGTTACCAATTACAAAATGAAAAGTCCAAAAATTAAAGTTGTTTATAGTCATGTCTTTGATTTTCTAAATCATTATTTTTAGAGCTCTCTCTGTAAACCGTCATTCCTGGTCTCATAACCAAACAATACATAAATGACCTCAAAATTAAAAAAAAAAAAAAGTTCAAGAATTAAAATTGCTTAGGATATAGAAAAATCAGCTAACATCTTTCCGCTACCACATATGGAGTGGTCAAAAGTTAAGGGATTTTTACGTTAATAAATAGAAAATTAGAGTGACTTTTATATCATTTTGAAGTTGAGTAACCATAATATTTATAAGGAAAATGTTGAACGGCTATGGATGTATTTTACCCTCCAAATAGTAGAATAAAAGCGTTTAGGATTGAGATATAACTATTTGTAATTATTTTAGAAAAAAAAAACATCTAACATCTACGAGCTACCAGCAACAGTAGACAATAACAATTGAACCAACAGACTCTATATGCCTAAGCTCCTAATGAGGGTTATAGTACGAGTAGTTAAAAGTAGATACCTTTATTTATTAGGTTTGGGGCTTGATTTCCCATGCCATCAAAATTTAACAATAAACTCTCAAACTAGGAAACTCAAATACCATCGTCAATCAATTTTTAAGTTCGAACTGATTGCTAAAATTAGGCGAGTGTGAATTTTAGAGATTTTTCAAGAGAATCAAATATCCAAATAAAAAGATCCAGAATTTGATTGGACCGTCGAATTTTTCTTTAAGATTGAACCAAATTGTAATATAGACTTACATAAAATACAAATCCAAATAAATATATTGGAGATTCTGGAACCGGACAGAATATTGAATAAAAAATCCAAAATTGGATTGCACTGTTAACTTTTTCTTTAAGAGCGAACTGAATTATGCCCTTAACTCTTATTAGATATAAGGGTAAAGTTCAAATAAAACCTTTGTGGTTTCTCTAATTTTCAGATAAACGACGTTGGTTTACTTTTTAATAGTATCAATGGAAAAAATCCTTATTTTGTTAAAGTTACTGTACTGAAAACTGAAGAATATTATTACTGGCAATCATAGCGAGCAAAGAATCAATTCCATGCATGGAAACAAGAAGTAGCATGTACGATATACATACATATATGCATATATGATGTGGGAGATGTACATTGGTCCCCTCACAAGGTAGCTAGCTACAAAGGGGAAAATAGATAGATGCCACAAAATTGCAGAAAGGAAGACAAAAAGAAGATAGATTGGAACATAATATCAATGTAATGCCAACTTTGTCACTTTGTTTCGTTCCATCAGTTTTCATCAATGTCTCCTAATCTTCTTTTATTCACATGCATTTTCTTGATTTTAGCCTATTTCATTGGCTTATATTTGCCCACCCCTTCTTTTTTTAACATGTTAGTGTTTGTCATATTTGAGCTTCAGGTTTTGATAAAATGGCCAACCTCAGACCCTACTTCCTGAGGGGACCAGATATTTACTCTCCCTTAGACAATTCGATTGACATTTATCCGCTTGATATTGCATTTAAATCGTATATAATTGCACGGAATATACAAATAATATAACACGATTATGAAATGTTAACTCGAATTGACACCCTAAATGTGTTGATAATATGTTCATGTGATTCAATCCAACTCTATATTCCAATATAGCTTCAATATGGAATCTCTGCCATCAATCATTAGTTGATCATAGGGTCTAAAATTTGGCATAAGGTTGGAGTTCCTTTTATGTAATATAAACATTTTCTTTTTTTTAATGGATATTTGGATGAAGAGATCCACATGGAACAGCTTTAAGGATGATGTGAGCTGCCAAATGCTCAAGGGGTCGTCCCACCTATGCGTTTTGCTTTCCGCTTGGAGTTTTCATGGTGTTACTTCTTAGGGACTTCCTTCTGATATTATTTCTAATGGATAGTATACTTGTAGCTTACTTTTTAAGGGAGCCCATACTATTAGATACTTTGAAATTATTGGCTTTTAAGAGCATCTCCAATAGAGGTTGCTCTAAAGAGTGCAAAAATTTACACATCATACTAAAATATAATATTTTATTAATTTAGGAATCCACATCATTTTTGGCAAATTTTACTTAAAAATGTTCCAATAGTAAAGCAACTTTAAAAGTTGCCACAAATTATTATTTAATATATACTTTATTTAATTATAACTATTGTCAACCAATAGTGAAATGAGAGAGAAATTCATAAAAAAGGTGAACCAATAGTATTCAAGTAAATCAACTTTTTTTATATTAAAAAATTCTTGGCAACCTTGTGGCAACTTTTTTGGCACTCCAATAGTTAGCAACCTTTAAAAGTTGCCAAACTAAGTGACACATCATCTTGGCACTCTTTTGGGCACCCTTATTGGAGATGCTCTAAAAGAAAGAGTCGCCATCGGATTCCAATCAACTAGAAAAAATCAGTAAAGCTGGTCTCGAAGGGTAACCCTGCCTTCTAGAGACTAGGTTCACGGATAATGATTTACTTTCTAATTTTTAAATGCATTTAAACTTTAATTAATGATTTTTCTATATTTTCTTTGGTTATCTATAGTTGTATATATCTACATGAGTACAATACTATTTGTGAGGTAATCTAAGATATCAAAAATGGTTTTATCAGAGATAATTAAAAGGTTTAATTGAAACGATTACTTTGTTAAAATATGATTTTTGTAAAGAAAATAAAAATCAGGGACTGAAACTATAATTTTTCATTGAGTAAAAATGAGGAATTAAATCCTTTTGGGGTTTTAAATGCAAATTATAAATTTTTGTAAAAGAAAAATCAAAGTTTTAGGTCAAAAAGTATATTTTTTCTATGGGACCAAAACTAATAAAAACCTGTTTTAAGAAATTCATTTTGGGAAATTATATACAACATATATATTAAATAAAATATTTTAAACATAATTGATATCTCAAATTAATTTGAGTCTTGATGAAAATGAGCCGACAATCCCTAACTCTGGGGACCGAAGGTCCCTGAAGCAAGTCCCCCAACCTCCTCGGGAGGGAAAACTGTCTTCCCCAAGGAGTCCGGACTAACCCGATGGGATAGATAAACACGACCTCGACTTCTATAAAAATAACTGACGACTCGTAGTTCGTATAAACACTAATCCTATAGGATTTACTAGGAATTTTAGTCCTACTAAGGTTCCATCTAGCGATGACCTTCTCATTTAGGAATTTGTCACACATTAATCGCGGACTCCTTTAGGACTCATCCATTACTTTATTCTTACAGGGTACGTAACTTATATCACAAGGATATCAAATCTATACTCACAGATGTATAGTTTCCGATCATAAACGAATAGTTTGTAAATTGGTGAAGTCTTTATATGGATTTAAGCAAGCACCAAAACAATGACACAGAAAGTTTGATGATGTCATGATGGCAAACAACTATAAAATAAACAAGTGTGACAAATGGATATATGTCTCAATTAAAAATGAAGAATATATCATTCTGTGTTTGTATGTTGATGGCATATTCATTGTGGAGAGTAATGACAAGATGGTAAGGAGTACCAAAACTCAAGGTTTGAATGAAAGATATAGGGCTCCCGTAAGTGATTATAAGTAGTTTGATGTATCTTATTAGTTGTACAAGACCTATTATGGCATTCATTTTATGCAAATTGAATAAATACACAAGTAATCTAGGGGATAACTAGTGAAAATCTATCATTAGAATACTTAGGTATTTGTCGATGTTCGTGTTTATGAAACTTGTTGGAGGATATTTATGAATGGCCAAAACTTTTGACCACAATTTGTGTACATTGTGATAACCAAAAAGTGATTAACAAAGCACAAAACGTGATGTATAATGTTAAAAATTAACACATGCATCATCAACATTACATTGTTAGACAATTGATCACAATAGGAGTGTTGATTTTGTAAATTCAAAGGGTAATATTGTGGATCCTCTAACCAAAAGTTTAAACTGAGATCAAGTTGAAAATGTATCAAAAGGAATAGGACTGAACCAATAAGAACTTAAGGTCCCGTGTGAAGGAAAAATCAATCTTGTTGATTGGAGATTCCAAGATCTAAGTTCAAAGGACAACCTAATTACATAGTGTTGAAACACCTTTCTACAAGATTTTGATTTGACAAAATCATCCATGATTAAGAGACAATTAAAGTGCTTTGATTTAATTGTACTAATCTGTTTGTTCAATATTGAGTATAAACTTAAATACACAAAGATATAAAAAAAAGTAAGACAGGACGAAGTCAGCATGAGATCAAAGAACAAGCTGAGTAGAATCAAGCTCAGTATCAAAGAATAGAAGTCTGAAGTTCAACAAAGTAAAGAAGAATGGAACTCAGCATTAAAAGCCCTCTCAAAAGTTGTCTACTGAGTAAATCTTCAGGACAGCATGAGAGATCCGTTCACTAGAAGACAAGTTTTGCAAACCTTCTGCACCAATAAATTGAATCCTCGGAATTACGCAGAAGACACATTCCGAGATGCATGGGGAAACAGATTATAGCTAAAAGACAACTGCCACAAAAAGACAACGTCTGCATGAAGAAGACAAGACTGACGCCTGAAGAAATCAGAGGATAAGATTGGCTGCAAAATCTGAAGCTGACTAGACACTGTCTCCTAAAAGAGCCGTTTTGGACTTAACGGCTAAAACATTTGAAATGATCCTCATCCAGGTCTTCATCTATATAAGGACAATCAAACTCCTCGGATCATTTGCCGATTCACAGAGAGAAAAATACAAGAGAGAAAATACAAGCTCAAAGCACTCAAAAACAAGAAAGAGATCTTACACCCATTTTCTATTCCTGTGTAAATGCTAGATCGATTGTTCGTAATCATCTAAAGTGTTCTTCATTTGAAAAAGAACAACTTGTATCAATCGTGATATTGAGAGTGTTGTGCTGAATGTTTGGTTGTAAACATTCAATGGTAGAGAAATCTAAGCACTAGGTTGTGGTGCTTAGTAGGAGTTGAGTAGAAGAATAAAAGATTGTACTCTTGCATATTCAACTGCCTTGTAAACGGTTTGTGCTCTACCTTTAAAGAGCTCAGTATTGGATTCCAAAAGCTCGGAGGACTCTGAAGACTCGACGTAGGCAGAAAGGCCGAACCAGGATAAGTCGTACTGAGTAATCTCTATCTCTCTCAATATATATATATATATATATATATATATATATATATAGCATATAGCATATGTTGTCTGTTGAATTTACTCAGCATATAAATCATTTAAACTGGTACTGAGTGAATCAGTGTGCTGAGTTGGAAGCTGACCACAGAAAGTGTCAATTCCCAACTCACGAGTAAAACAGCCTTAGTCAACATCTAACCAAAGCTGTCTTGCATTAAGATCGGTCGTGCTAACCAAAAGCTAAGTAAACGAACTCATCAAAATTATCAAGTCAGTATAATTAAATTAGTGAAAAATTTATATTAGTTCCCAACCCCCCCTGGAACTAATCACAATCACACGGGACCAACAAGTGGTATCAGAGCCTAAGCTCACTACTCTAAGATATAACTATCTTGAGTGGATCCCCATAAATGGCTGAGAACAGCACTCGTTTCCTTCCAGGAAACCAAACAACACAGATACTCCCTGAGGGATTATCTATTAGTCGGTCTCCTCTATTCTTTGGATCTAATTATACTTTCTGGAAGAATAGGATGAAGAACTTTATTCAAGTCACAAACATGAGTGCATGGCTTGCAATAGTTCAAGGCCCATACGTGCCATATAAAACTATCAACCATGAGAAAGTCATCAAAAGTGAAACTGAGTGGTCATTCGGCTATCAATATGCTTCAATGTGCTTTAGATGCTGCAGAATACAATAAAATATCAGGTTGTGAGTCAGCACATGAGATATGGAAGAAGCTCGATGTGACCTATGAAGGTGCAAGTAAGGTCAAAGAGTCAAAGGTGAATCAACACATGAGATTATATGAGCTGTTCGAGATGAATGACAACGAGGACATCTCCAGCATGAATGTTAGATTCACTAATATCAGAAATGAACTAAAAAGACTCGGCAAGAACTTCACCGAAGAAGAACAAGTGAAGAAAATCTTGAGAAGCTTACCTAAGAGCTGGCAAGCTAAGAAAACTGCAGTAGAAGAAGCTCAGGACCTGACTACATACAAGTATGACGAGCTAATCAGATCTCTGCTGACCCATGAGATTTCAATGCAAAACTTTGAAGCCAAAGAGAAGAAGGGAAGCAAAAAGGCTATGGTAGCAACATGGAGTGACAGTGATGAGTTAACCTCATCTGAAGCTGGCGCAACTGAAACAGCCAACATATGTTTCATGGCTGATGATGCTGACCATTCTTAATCTGAGCAAGCTGACCTCTCCGATGAAACTGACCAAGAGGAACACAACAATTAGGTAACATCTTTACTCTTGCTTAGAAATGAGATGGTAAATGCCCTGAGTGATTTATACACACTAACCAAAAAATGTAACAAGAAAATAAAATCACTCAGCAGGCGATGTGATGAGATTGAAGAGGTCAAGCTGAGTGACCTCTGATATCTCCTCCAAGACAATTCAGATTTACATAGCAACATGCAAATAATGCATAAGTTTGTCACGGAGGTCCAATCTGAATCGAATAAACTAAGAAAGGACGTTACAACCTTACAGAGTCAAGTAAAAGGCTCAAATAGAAATAAACCCCATGCTGAGTACGCAAGTACTAATCAGTATAAACAGTTCACTCAGTGTGACTGTTGCGGAAAAAGGGGACACACGAAAGATGTGTGTTGGTTCAACAAGCGGATTGTCTAATATGACTTCTGCGGAAGAAAAGGACATACCACTAAGGTATGTTGGCATGCTCAGTATAACAATGCTGACCACACTCAGTATCACCCTCAAAGGGTAATTCATTGTGACTTCTGTGGTAAAAATGGCCACACTATAAAAGTATGTCGTCACAAACTAAAAATTGACTTTGCACCTGTTTATACTAACAAGAAAGGACCCAAAAAGAATTGGGTACCTAAAGATGAATAGTTTAAAATGCAGGTCATCTTGACATGCGTGGAGAAGTCAAAACTTTGGTATATAGACAGCGCATGCTCAAGGCACATGACAGGTGATGAAACACAATTCATCACACTAGAGCTTAAACGAGGTGGTAGTGTAAGCTTTGGGGACAATAAGAAGGGTAAGATAGTCGGCTCAGGTACTATCGGAGGTAACCCAACTATTGAGTCAGTCTCCTTAGTTAAAGGTCTCAAATACAATCTGCTGAGTGTAGCTCAACTTTGCACAAACGACAGAAAGGTTGTATTTGATGATACCAAGTGTCAAATACTCGAGGGAAATACAAATGAATTGATTTTAACTGCCCCTCATGTGGACAATGTATACATGCTGAGTTTAGAAAAATAGTTTTCTAAAAATATATGCTTAGTGTCTAAAGAGGATAACTTCTGGCTATGGCATAGAAGACTTGGTCATGTAAGCATGGACCTTCTTGCCAAATTAGCTAGAAAGCAACTAGTTGAGAGATTGCCCAAACTTAAATTTGAGAAAGATCAATTGTGTAAAGCTTGTCAGCAAGGCAAACAAACTAAGAAGTCATTTCAAAGTAAAAACATCGTCTCAACCAAGAGACCATTGGAATTACTACACTTGGATCTTTTCGGACCTATCCAGCCAATCAGCTTGGGAGGTAAGAAATTTTCCTTGTTCATTGTAGACGATTTCTCTCGGTACACTTGGATCATCTTGCTGAGTAGCAAGGATGAAACATTTGAGATGTTTACCATATTAATTAAAAAGCTTGAAATTGACAAAGACCTAAAAGTAGCTCATATTAGAAGCGACAACGGTGGAGAATTCAAAAACCAACAGTTTGATGAATTCTGTGAAACCAGTGGTATTGACCATAATTTCTCTGCTCCTAGAACACCTCAACAGAATGGGGTTGTTGAAAGAAAGAACAGAACAATTGTCGAAATTGCTAGAACCATGCTGAGTGAAAATAGGCTTCCAAAGTATTTCTGGGGTGAAGTTGTCCACACAGCATGCTATATTCTCAATAGGGCTTTAGTTAGACCTATTCTTAAGAAAACTCCATATAAACTTTGGAAAGGACGAAAGCCCAACATTGGCTACTTTCGTGCCTTTGGGTGTAAGTGTTTTATACTCAATACAAAGGATAACCTTGCAAAATTTGATGCTAAAGCTGACGAAGCGATCTTTTTAGGGTACTCAACAAACAGCAAAGCATATAGAGTATATAATAAACGAACTCAAATAGTAGAAGAGTCTGTCCATATTGAGTTCGATGAAGCTGACCCTACAGGGAAGTCAACCCAGCTTGAAGAAGAAGAATTGAGCTCAGCTTCCGCTGACCAAAATGGTGCTCCTGAGTTATCAATATAAGGGTTGACCAAAGGTAAACAAGAAGTTGAAATTACCTTTGCTAACCAATCTACTCCTGCAGAAATTGTAGAAACACTTGTTCCAAATAACTCAGCATTACCCAAAGAAATAAGAATTCCAAGAGGACATTCAGAAAAATCCATTGTTGATGCTGCTGAAAACAAGGTAATGACAAGAGATCAGCTTCGGAAGTATCTAAGCAATGTGGCTTTTGTATCAGTACATGAACCAAAGAACTTTGCTGATGCTGAGCACGATGAATATTGGATCAATGTTATGCAAGAAGAGCTCGACCAATTCATAAGAAATGAGGTGTGGGATTTAGTACCTAAGCCCAGAAATCAAAAGTCCATAGAAACTAAGTGGGTCTTTAGAAACAAACTAGATGAGCATGGAAATATAGTCAGAAACAAGGCTCGACTTGTAGCTCAAGGCTATAGTCAGCAAGAGGGTATTGACTATGGTGAAACTTTTGCACCAGTTGCTAGGCTAGAAGCTATAGGTATATTATGTGCCTATGCCAGTTTTATGAACTTTAAATTATATCAAATGGATGTTAAAAGTGCATTTCTTAATGGCTTTATAAACGAAGAGGTATATGTTAACCAACCTCCTGGGTTTGAAGATCCAAAATTTCCAAACCACGTTTATAAACTCAAGAAGGCCTTGTATGGCCTGAAGCAAGCTCCAAGAGCTTGGTATGAGAGGTTGACCAACTTCCTGCTGACCAGAAATTATGTCAGAGGAAAATCTGACACAACCTTGTTCATTAAGAAAAAGGGTAAACATACCCTACTTGCACAAATCTATGCAGATGATATAATATTTGGTGCTACTGATGAATCCTTGTGTAAAGAATTTATCAAACAGATGCAAACTGAGTTCGAGATGTCCATGATGGGTGAACTCAACTTCTTCCTTGGACTCCAAATTAAGCAAGGTAAGAATGGCATCTTCATAAGTCAGTCCAAGTACACCAAAGAGATGTTAAAGAAGTTCGATATGGAAGATTGCAAACCCATATCAACTCCTATGGGTACTGATACTGTCCTATGCAAAGATGAGAAAAGTAAGTCAATAGATAGTAAACTTTATCGAGGTATGATAGGCTCCTTACTTTATCTCACGGCTAGTAGACCTGATATACAGTACTCAGTATGTTATTGTGCAAGATATCAAGCTGACCCCAGGGAATCTCACTTAATTGCTGTAAAAAGAATCTTTAGATATTTGCAGAGCTCAGTTGATGCAGGTTTATGGTATCCAACCTCAAATGACTTCACACTCATTGGATATACTGATGCTGACTATGGAAGAGATAAACTAGAACGTAAAAGTACTACAGGAGGATGTCATTTCCTTGGAAGCTGTCTAGTATCATGGTTCAGCAAGAAGCAGTCATCAGTTGCCTTGTCTACAACTGAAGCTGAGTACGTAGCTACTGGAAGCTGTGTTGCCCAAGTCCTATGGATTAAGCAACAGCTTGAGGATTATGGAGTAAAAACAGAAACAATAGAGATCAAATGTGACAACAAGAGTGCCATTGATCTATCCAAGAATCCAATCCAACACAGCAGGATGAAGCATGTCAGCATAAGACATCACTTCATCAGAGATCACGTACTAAAGGGAGAGATCAAGCTGACCTACGTACCAACAGATGAACAGCTTGCAGATATCTTCACCAAGCCATTGGCTCGTGAACAATTCAACATACTAAGGGAAGCTATCGGTATGTCTAATCCTCTTCAATAACTCTATGTGTAAAATTGAATGTTGAGTGATTGCCATGTTGAGTGAATTCGAAATTAGTAACTGCTACTTACTGGGCTTAAAATGTAGAAGATCACTCTATGCTCAATAGATATACATGCTGAGTGATTATCCTATGCTAAGTTACTAAGAGATAAGAAACTCATCTACGTAGAGCTAGGTACTTAGCATCACAAACGTTCCATATTCTAGTAAAGCTTAGTAAAACCCACCTGCACTATTTAATGCAAACACGTGTAATAAAAAGGGCATCTGGGATAACGTAAGCAATAAAGGCAAAGCCCATGAGCCGAACGTGTCATAAGTGACAGAATCTATGTCGATTGAATATCCCAAGGGAAAACGGCTAGTCCAACGAATAGGATCGATTTAAAATCTCTATAAAAGGTGGAAGATTTCCCACTTAATCATCTTTACACTTGAATCCTTTGGCATTACAATCTCTCTCTCTCTCTCTCTCTCTCTGAATTTCAAAAATCCCTCAAAAAACTCTGAGAAGAAAATGTCAAACCCTCATAATGTCTCCGGTGGTGATTCCGGAAAACATCACACCGATGAAAATCCAAAATCTCCTCCACAGCTTAACCAAACTCCAAATAAAAACCCTCAAGCTGACCCAGCAAGCTCTTCAAAGAAGCCCAAGGAAAGGAACATGGTCAAGGTCCACAAGAAAGTCAACAATCTGGAAGTTTTGAAATGTAGATGGTTCTCTCCCAGCTACATCACCGCTGAAAAACCCTTCTGTGAATGGATTGAGAAGAATGAATGGGTATGACTCTTCTCTCTCCCTGGAAAAACCTATCCTAGGTTAGTTAGGGAATTTTACTCCAATCTTTATGTCGATGATGAAGATCCTGACTACTTGGAAACTTCCGTCAAGGGGCACAAGAGAACAATCACCCAATCTTACCTAGCAACCTTACTCAACCTGTGAGAGGAAGGAAAAGAGTTTAAAACAACCAAAGAAACGTTTGACCATGTCAAAGGATTCTGCAAACCAAAGAATCACAAAGGAGAGATACCCAGCACCTGTATGGGGCAAAATCAGAAGATGGCTCATTATATATTGACCAACTTCATCTTCCCAAAACTCAACTCAGTATCGTCGGCCTCCAACTTCGAGCAGTGCTTCATATGGACATGCTGACCTACAACCCACTCAATATGTCAGTGTTTCTAGTCGGTGCACTTCAACGAGGAGGTAAGAAACTCAGACTGGGATCCCTAATCACTAAAATCCTCGAAGATCAGAAAATAGAAACAATCAATGAAACTCAGAGTTTGGGAAATGAAATAACAGCGGCTCTGCTGTTTGGGTTGATATTCAACCAGCCTTTGAAGGGGATTGAAGATGTTGAGGAAGAGGAAGAAGAAAATGTTGTTGAACAGGAAGTGGAACCACAGAAAGGAAAGAAAGTTGTTGCTGAGTCTGCTGAGCCAGCAAAGACAAGAAAGAAAAGAAAATCACTTGAAACTTGCTAAAAAAGATGTTGATATTGTCCCAAGGAAGGTACGAGCTGTATCTAAAGGGAAGAAAGTTAATACTGACCAAACACCTAGGTCAGCAAAGAAACGAAAAGGGCAAGTTGAGCCCGAAGAGGAGAGTGAAGAAACTCCAGAACAACCTCTACAAAAGAAAAGAAGAAGCTCTACATTGAAAATTGTTGAAGCTAACCCCCTCGACTGGGTCGTCCCTCCAAAGTCACACTTCGTCAAAAGTCTCGGGATTGACCTTGAGCAAACTCCTATTGAGCAAGAAGAGAAAGAACAGATAAATGATGACGCTCAGCCTGATATTGAGGAAGAAGAGCATGCTGAGCAAACACAACCTGAGGATAATGCTGAGCAAGAGGAGAATCCAACTATGGCACTTCAAACAGTGAATGTTGAGCTCACCGAACATGACATTGCAGAAGATAAACTCAATGTTGAGCTCATAGACAACTCTTCTTCTGACTCAAGTGAGGATATTCAAGCTGGCCCTTCACCCCCTCAAGCTAAGACATTCAAAAGGCTAAAGAAGAAAGCTTACAAAGCACCTTTTATTGATCTATTAGGTGATTCTACACTTTGGGACCCAATTTTTAATCTGTCTAACATCCAGTTCAGGTACTTTTCTAACAATGCTGAGTCTCCTCCTAAGGAACCTGAGGAAAATCAAGCCTATGTTACTCGTACTGAGGAACAAGCCAAGACTCTGGAAAATCCAAATTCTGTCGAGCAAGAGCTCGAAGTACAAGATGCTCAAGATAGGGAGCAAACTATGGAACAACCTGCTCAACTTCCACATCATATTGAGCAAGTCAACATCTCTGTAAGTCCTTCACCACAAACTCAGAATATACAAGATGTTGTGCACTCAGCTCCTCATACTGAGTTACCACAAGGCCCAACCATTGACCAACCAAATCAATCTGATAAGCAGCCAACTCCACCACCATCAAGCTCAACTTCAATTCCTACTTCTGAGTCAAATCCTGCTGGCACATTGGCCTATCTGAGTGCTACTGAGTCTGGGCACAGAATAATTGCCTCTGCTCAGTCTCTTCTTTAGGATTTGAATCCTATTCATACAGATGTTGCTGGGGCTGCAAATCTTGAGTCCTCCCAAATTACATCCATCACTCCACTTCTAAACGAAATTTGGAGCCTCAAAGATCTTATCAGTGTTATGACCACGGTCCAGACACAGCAACCCAAGCAAGACCAGATTGCCAAGATAACTGAACTGTTGCTCATGATGGTCAACCACATGAATGCACTTGAAGGCAAAATCCAGAGTCCATCTGACGTAAATCCAGGTTATGCTACTTCTACTGAGCTCAAAGACTACTTTACTAAGCTGACCACGGACCTGGCCAACATTGGATCTACGGGTCATCTTGAGTATGCCACTTCTGCTGAGTTGAACCAACACTTCTCAAAGTTGACCTCTGATCTGAACTGCACACGTGAATTGATTTCCTCCACTTCTCAGTGTACTATTGATCAACTGAGTGAAGTTGTGCGTCTACTCAATGTCAATAAAGACACGATGGATATTGACCCCGTCAAAACTGATGCCCTTCTGAGCTTTTCGCAAGCCATCTATGATCAACGCAAATTCTATGACTCAGTTGTACTCAAAATGTACCACCAATCATATGCCCAGCTCACTGAGTCCGTCTCTTGGATTAGCAAATCTCATGAGTTTCTCATCAGCATACTGAGTAGCTGCCTACGGGTTCCTAGAACCATTCAAGATGATGGTGTTCCCGTTATAGATGGCCTAAGAGAGTACCAAGAGGTTGAAGCGTTATTCCAACACCTTGTCTGCTGCTGCTAGGAATGACACTTTTATTCCTCCTCCACCCGATGATGGCAAAATGGGGGAGAAAAGACAAGATGGAACTCAGCATGCAGGTGGTGCGTCAGGCAGCAAAGACAAAGGAAAAGACAAGTGTCAAGCTGAGCATCAAGCTCAAGCTACCTTAAAGAAGAAAAAGTAGCTTCAAGACTTAGCATGAACTACCTTGTGTTTGATCTTCCTTGTTGTGTTCTTAGCATGAACTTTGTGTTTGTTTGTTTTTTTGTGTTTAAATATTTTGTGTGCTAATCTATGTTAAGAACTATTCTCTTTGAATTATCTAAATACCATGCCTAATGTCATGTGCTAAAAGCTTATCGATCAAAATTGATCAAACAAGTAAAAGTAAACATACTCAGTATACGTTAAACACCAAAACAATCTATGTATCAAACTGAGTATTTAACCATTTCTGAAAACTGACCTAGACTCATCTAAATTAGATCTTGGAAGGTCTAGAATTGAACTAAGTCAGTGTAAGCAATGTCTTGAATTTATTCGATTAAATCTTGGAAGGTTTAGAATTAAGTTAGGACATTAGATGCAACCCTTACGGGGGAGTAATTTCAGAAATGTGAAAAATAAATCAATCATGGGGAATTTCAAAACTGAGTTCCATAATTATGTATTTTGCCAACATCAAAATGGGGGAGTTTGTTGAAACACCTTTCCACAAGATTTTGATTTGACAAAATCATCCATGATTAAGAGACAATTAAAGTACTTTGATTTAATTGTACTAATCTGTTTGTTCAATGTTGAGTATAAACTTAAATACACAAAGATATAAAAAGTAAGACAGGACGAAGTCAGCATGAGATCAAAGAACAAAAGTCTGAAGTTCAACAAAGTAAAGAAGAATGGAACTCAGCATTAAAAGCCCTCTCAAAAGTTGTCTTGCAAAACAGAACTCAGTATAAAAGTTGACAACAAACAAAGACAACGAATAAAGTAGAAACTGAGTAAATCTTCAGGACAGCATGAGAGATCCGTTCACTATAAGACAAGTTTTGCAAACCTTCTGCACCAATAAATTGAATCCTCGGAATTACGCAGAAGACACATTCCGAGATGCATGGGGAAACAGATTATAGCTAAAAGACAACTGCCACAAAAAGACAACGTCTGCATGAAGAAGACAAGACTGACGCCTGAAGAAATCAGAGGATAAGATTGGCTGCAAAATCTGAAGCTGACTAGACACTGTCTCCTAAAAGAGCCGTTTTGGACTTAACGGCTAAAACATTTGAAATGATCCTCATCCAGGTCTTCATCTATATAAGGACAATCAAACTCCTCGGATCATTTGCCGATTCACAGAGAGAAAAATACAAGAGAGAAAATACAAGCTCAAAGCACTCAAAAACAAGAAAGAGATCTTACACCCATTTTCCATTCCTGTGTAAATGCTAGATCGATTGTTTGTAATCATCTAAAGTGTTCTTCATTTGAAAAAGAACAACTTGTATCAATCGTGATATTGAGAGTGTTGTGTTGAGTGTTTGGTTGTAAACATTCAGTGGTAGAGAAATCTAAGCACTAGGTTGTGGTGCTTAGTAGGAGTTGAGTAGAAGAATAAAGGACTATACTCTTGCATATTCAACTGCCTTGTAAACGGTTTGTGCTCTACCTTTAAAGAGCTTAGTATTGGATTCCAAAATCCCGGAGGACTCTGAGGACTGGACGTAGGCAGAGAGGCCGAACCAGGATAAGTCGTACTGAGTAATCTCTATCTCTCTCAATATATATATATATATATATATGTGTGTGTGTGTGTGTGTGTGTGTGTGTGTGTGTGTGTGTGTGTGTGTGTGTGTGTGTGTTGTCTGTTGAATTTACTTAGCATATAAATCATTTAAACTGATACTGAGTGAATCAGTGTGCTGAGTTGGAAGCTGACCACAGAAAGTGTCAATTCCCAACTCACTAGTAAAACAGCCTTAGTCAACATCTGACCAAAGCTGTCTTGCATTAAGATCGGTCGTGCTGACCAAAGCTAAGTAAACGAACTCATCAAAATTATCAAGTCAGTATAATTAAATTAGCGAAAAAATTATATTAGTTCCCAACCCCCCCTTGGAACTAATCACACGAGACCAACACATAGACCTTGTGAGATCACTATAAGGATCAAGCCCCTCGTCCATTTAAACATCGATATAAAATGGACTATGCTTTTAATGATTCTTTGTGCGTTAGAAGTCCGAGCAAAAGTAATCAACTATGTAATAATGAAGTAGGGTCTCTTCAAATTAGACTAATGGATGCATAGTTATCTTAAACTCTTGTAGAACCGGGAGATGTTAACATAATAGACATAACCATGAGAACCAAAAACTGTGTTATGTTGGTATTTGTGTGAGGTATCAGAATTTATACAAACGACAGAATAGTTCAAGAATCCCATGTGTACTAGTTAATCAGTAAAGTAAATGTATCTTCACAATGGAAGGTTCAAGGGTTGTTGCTTACTTATTCTATGAAACCTATAGAGTTTTATCACCATATCGAATTCGCTTTGAATTTCATTCATATGGGGGATTGTTGGAAAAAGAAAAATGTCTATTATTATTATTTGTCAACTTGAGCTTAAAAATATAAGGCTTGATACCTCTGTCGTCCTCTGAACTTGTCCCATTTTATCACTTAGCCTCCTCTATTTAGTGGCCAACATGTCATCCTCGTCAACTCAACAAATGTAATTCTATGTGCCCCTTTATGTGTCTATATGACATTGATTAGCCACATCAACTCAGTCTGTGCATCCTATTAGCCTCCTCAACTTAGCAAATGTAACACTTATCGCCCCTTAGGTTTTTATATCGGTTTCAAAGCAATGAAGGAATGATTCACATCATGATGCAAAAGGTGTATTGGGATGGATACATAAGGTGTCTTGGGAGGTGTACTCGTCAAATATATGAAATTTTTTTAGTTGATGGGGCTGATAGGTTATCTACTAAGTAGAGGGGGCTAAGTGATAAAATGTGATAAGTTTAGAATGCATCGAAAGTATTAAGCCAAAATATAATGTATAAATGAAGTTTAGAATAACAAGTTATATTTCGTAGTATTCCACTCCTTACAACAGTATAAGTTCAAAACATATAAATAATGAATGAAAAATTAATGTTTAAAGTAAGCCACTTGGAATGTTTGTTGATAAGTAAAAAAATAATCGCACATCACTTTCTTATGAGAGTTTCAAAGGGTTTATAAGTTAAGGTCTTTTACACGGTCTCAACTAATGACCAATCAAAAAGTTCAATCACGTGTAAAGGGTGCAAATCAAATTTCAATGGACTTAAAGGTACGTCTGCATACCTTGGACGATACGAATTTCGAACCGAAATGGCCCTCTCAAACTGTCCTCCTTTTGACCTAGTCCATAATTTTTTTGTTTCTCAATTGATAGTCCTTTTTTTAATTCAGTAACTGTCTATTATAAATTCTCATTACATAGAAATCAATTCATAATTAATTTCGCTATTAATTGCAAAAAAAAAATAATAATAATAATAATAATTCCATGGGCTATTCGAATGCTCTTCTTCCCTCTCTTTTTCAGATCTGTCTTCTCTCTCTCAGATCTGTTGTCATGGTGAAGAATTTTTATGAAGATTGAGAGTTTTGAGATCTATCTCTTCTCTTTTATATCTTTCCCTCTCTTTTATATCTATCTTCTCTTTTTCAGATCTGTCTTCTCTCTCTCAGATCTGTTGTCATGGTGAAGAATTTTTATGAAGATTGAGAGTTTTGAGATCTATCTCTTCTCTTTTAGATCTTTCTCTCTCTTTTAGATCTATCTTCTCTTTTTCAGATCTGGCTTCTCTCTCTCAGATCTGTTGTCATGGTGAAGAATTTTTATGAAGATGGAGAATTTTGAGATCTATCTTCTCTCTCTCAGATCTATTTCTCTCTTTTAGATCTATCTCCTCTCTTTCAGATCTCTCTTCTCTCTCTAAAACACAGGATCAATTTTATAACTCAATTTTCTCTCTCTCTCTCTCTCTCTCAATTAGTTATAACTAAATTAACTATAACTAATAGTAGAATTTAAGAAAAGTAAATCTCTCTCTCTCTCTCGGCGATGACCAAGGCGATCGTGAAGGTTAAGGGGGATGGGTCGGTGAAGGCAGGCGGCTGGCCTGTGTCGGATCTGGTGGTGGCGGGGCGCGGGCGGGGCAATGGCTCCGGGATCGATGAGGCGTGGGCAGCGGCGGATGATGGGAGATCCGAGGGATCTCCTCGGGGGAGGAGGCGGAGCAGCGGGATTCGGAGGGATCGGTCGAGGGATAGGAGTAGATCAGAGTGGGTGGATGGTGGGGAGGCAGATTCGGCGGTTTCGACAGGGGGTGCTAGGGGTGCGTCGGTGCCGTTGGGAGCTTCTAGGGATGCGGCGGCCGATCGGGGGCTGGAAGGTGTTGGTGCCGCGGCCGCGGCCTTGGACTCGTTTTTCACGGAGGGACGCGCGTATGATTCCGGAGTTAGAGGGCCGCTTCCGGTGCTTGGGCCACAGGGAGTACCGGCCGTCTCTCCCCAGCAGGATGAGCATGCCGTGCGACTTTCGTTGGCCACGCAGGCCGCGCAGGCCGTGCTGGCCGCGCAAGCCGCACAGACTAAGCAAGCCGCTCAAGCGGAAGTTTCCGTGGATTTGGGAGGCCCCTCCTGGAGGGATAAGTTGCAAGGGGTGTCAGAGGAGGATCCCATGATGGAGGTGGATGCTTTTGAGAATGATTCCGGGGATTTTCTCTCTGATTCCGATTCTGAGGATGGAGAGCCTGATAACCCGCTGTGTCCTAGGATCCGGCTGTCCTCAGATGATAAGCGGGTCATGAGATCGAAGTGGAAATTGGCGTTAATCGTCACTGTGTTGGGGAAAAGGATCAGTTTCAATTATTTTGCCCAGAGGATCCAGGCTCAATGGGCAAAGAAAGGAAAGGTTACTATCACAGACCTTGAAAATGACTATTATGTCATTAAATTCACAAGGGCTGAGGATTTCAATGCTGTTGTGAATGGTGGTCCGTATATTATCTCCAATCATGTGTTGGCTCTAAGACCTTGGGTCCCAAATTTTGATCCCCATGATTGCTCTGTTAACAGGATCCTTACTTGGGTTAGGTTCCCGGGCCTACCTCTTGAATACTACAGTGATAGGTTCCTGAACAAGATTGGTAGCCTTGTTGGGAAAGTCCACCATGTTGATAAGACTACCATTGGGGCAGTGAGAGGCAAGTTTGCTAGGGTCTGTATCGATATTGATCTCGCTAAGCCTCTTCTTTCTCAGTTCTGTACTCAAAACAAGGTCTATCATATTGAATATGAAGGTATACACAACATCTGCTATGAATGTGGTATGTTTGGCCATACCCTTGAGGGTTGTCCTAAGAGGAGGAAGGACGTGGAGGAGTTGGTGCAACCTATCATAGGCGAAGCTGAGAAGAGTCAAGGGGAAGTAAGGAGCTTTGGCCCATGGATGCTTGCCAAGAGGCCAGTGAGAAGGAAGCCACGGGCTAATGTTAATGCTAATCATTCACCAGATATCAGTACGAAGATGACTACTCTCCAGATTGCTCCTGAGATCAAGGTCAGACCCCCGGATATTAAGAAGGGGATTGAGACTGGAGTGGACTCAGCTTCGGGTTCCGGGTCAAGGTTCGGTGTTTTGTCTATGGAGGAAGATCAAGACTCGGATCCTTCTGATAAGCAGATTGATTTAAGCATGCCTGGTCTGGAGTCAGTAGAGCATGCCTCTAGTCTGGGTAATTCTATTAATCCTCTCTTTGTCTCTAATGCTTCTGCTAAAGGCAAAGAGATTCCCCAGTCTATCCTGTCAGCTGGGAAGGGTTTGAGTAGGGAGGCGAGTACTCTACATCCTCCTGTTGATGCTCCTATTGGTAAGACTATAGGAGTGAGTAAGTTAAACATGAAGAATCCCAAAGGGAAACCTAAAAAGAACCTTCATGGTTTGAATTCTTTGGATAAAAGGGGTCCTTCTGGGACCGCCTCTAGGCTCTCCGGAGCCCCAAACAAATACCTGATCTAGGGTTTGGGCCTGCGTCTGTAGTCTCCCCCTCTGATGGACTTCTTCGTTTGGAATGTTAGAGGTGCGGCGAGCAAGGCTACCCGCATTCATGTCAATGATCTCATTAAACAGTTTAACCCTTCCTGCTTTGTCCTTCTTGAGACCAAGGTTAGTGGAGCCAAAGCAGATGAGGTGGTTAGAAAGTTTAAGAATTGGAATTGCGTCAGGTCGGAGGCTACTGGCCGGGCAGGGGGGATTTGGCTCTTTTGGAAGCCAGGTCAAGTCAATATTGATATTGTTACTATGGACAGTCAATTCATCCATAGTAAGGTGTGTTACCCGGGTAATAAACCCTTCTTTATTACCTTCGTCTATGCTGATCCTGTTTCGACTAATCGAAGAAGGCTGTGGGAGATCCTTCATTCTTTTAGCTCTAACATGGTGGAGGTGTGGTTGGTTGCCGGGGATTTTAATGACATTACCCTCTTGAGTGATCAGAGAGGAGGGGGTAATCATTATGTGAACCGGTGTCTTAATCATAAGCAAAGTATGGATATGTGCGGGCTTTCGGACCTGGGTGCTGCTGGCCACAAATTTACCTGGAAAAGGAATAGTGTGTTTGTTAGGTTGGATAAGGTGTACGCTAATGTTGCAGCGATTTATAGGTTTCCTGAGGTCAAGGTACTTAATCTCCCTTTCCGTCACTCAGACCATTGCCCTATCCTCATTAATTTGGTCAAAGGAAATCGGCTGAAAGGTAATAGACCTTTTAGGTATCTGGTGGCTTGGGAGTCTCACCCCGAGTTTAAGGATTTCGTTAAAAGCAATTGGCATCCCCACTCTGATGTTCTCCTCGCTACTGAGGAATTCAGGAGGAATGTGGCTGTTTGGAATAAAAATACTTTTGGTCATATTATCAGGAGGAAGAACAAACTCTTAAGGAGAATGGAAGGTGTTCAGCGTTGCTTGGAGGTTCGTTTTGATCATAGCCTGAATGGTCACCTAAGAGCTCTTCAGAAAGAGTTGGAAGCTGTGCTTAGACAGGAAGAGCTTATGTGGTTCCAGAAATCTAGGAAGGCTTGGATTCAAGACGGGGACCGGAATACCAGGTTTTTCCACCTCTCAACGATCATTAGGAGACAGCGAAATAGGATCGAGGCTATTAAAGACGCCAGTGGTGAGTGGATTTTTGAGGAGGAGGACATTCGGCGCCTTGCCCTTGATTTCTACAAGGACCTGTTCAGAGAGGAAGCTGTGGACCTAGAGAGTGCCCATCTGGCATTTCCTTTCCTCGTTTGGGGGAGGATGCTATTAATAATGCTTTCCATCCCATTGAGCTTAAAGAGATTGATCTGGCCTTCTCCAGCATCGGTTCCACTAAGGCTCCTGGTATTGATGGTATCCCCACTAGTTTCTATCATAAACACTGGGACACTGTTAAAGAGGGTATATACAGCTTTGTGTTAGGTGTCTTTGGTGGTTCGAACGATATCAGTTTGGTTAATAAAACCCTCCTTGTCTTGATTCCTAAGGTTGCCAAGCCTTCTTCCTTTCTCCAGATGAGACCCATCAGTCTTTGTAATGTCTTGTATAAAGCTATTACTAAGATTGTGGCTAATAGAATCCGGAAGATCCTTCCGGATATTATCAGCCAAAATCAAGGGAGCTTTGTTCCTGGAAGACAATTGATGGATAACGTTGTTATTGCCCAGGAGGTTGTCCATTCTATGAAGATTAAGAAAGGCAAGAAAGGGATCGTGGCTCTCAAGCTGGATCTGGAGAAAGCCTATGATAGGTTGAACTGGAGCTTTCTTCTGGATAGTTTAGCCAAAGCTGGTATCCCGGAGAACTGGAGGAATTTGATTGGAAAGTGTATCTCCTCTCCTGTTTTCCAGGTTATGATCAATGGGGATATGTCGGATGAGTTCTCTCCATCCAGGGGTATTCGTCAAGGGGATCCTATGAGCCCCTTCCTTTTTGTTATTGCCATGGAAAGATTGTCTCACCTGATCCAAGAGGCGGTGAGCAAAGGGACTCTCCACCCTGTTTCCATCAACAGACATTGCCCCCCTGTTACCCATTTACTCTTTGCTGATGATGTCATGCTTTTTGTGGAGGGTAATGAGGAACAAATTAAGGCTGTGATGGATATCCTCGACTGCTTTTGTGAGGCTTCTGGTCAGAAGATTAACATCCATAAATCCCGTATGCTTTGTTCCAAGAATATGGATAATAGCTTGTGTAGAAGACTGAGTGAGATGTCTGGCATTCCCCTGACTCAATCGTTTGGGAAATACCTTGGGGTCCCTCTTCATAGTGACAGGGTGTCCAAAGCCTCTTTTAAAGACATTTTGGACAAATCTAACGGTTTGTGTGCTAGCTGGAAAGCTAATTCTCTTTCCTTTGCAGGTCGCCTTACTTTAATCCAGTCTATCAACTGCGCTGCTCCAAATCACATCATGCAAGCCTGTAAGCTCCCTGAGCCGGTCCTCAACGACCTTGATAAAATTAATCGGCGTTTTCTGTGGGGAGAGTCTGGGGATGGGAGGAAGATTCACCTGGTCCCTTGGAAGGAAGCCTGCCAGCCTAAGAGCAGGGGGGGTCTTGGTATAAGGCAAGCTAAGGACAATAATAAAGTCCTGTTAATGAAGCTTCTTTGGAGAATGTGGCAATCCCCCTCCTCCCTTTGGGTTCGTCTTCTGTGCGGCAAGTATAGGAAAGATAGAATCTTTGGTGGCCCGAAGGAGAGGGTTGTTAGCTGTTCCTTCCTCTGGAAAGGGCTTAGTGCTGTTTTTGCTGAGTTCTGTACGGGGATTGGCTTGGAGGTGGGTAATGGGAGATCCATTAGTTTCTGGTATGACACCTGGATTGGTGACAAACCGTTGATTGAGGTGTGCATCGCCCCTCCGCCGAATGATCTCCTCTCTTGGAGAATTGCTGATGTGGTGGACTCGGAGGGAGACTGGATCTGGTCTAAGTTCGACTCCTTTCTTAGCCTGGAGACCCTCCTTAATATTAGAGGTGTGAAGATTAGTAATCAGGAGGAGGATAAGGACAAACACTGCTGGGCCTTGACTAATAATGGTTCTTATTCTTGCAAATCGGCCTATGAAGCTTTTATCCCTAATAGGGCTGATCCTCCTTTGGAAATTTGGAAGTCCATTTGGGCCCTCAAAGTCCCCTACCGCATTAGGAGTTTCCTATGGCTGGGAGTCAAAGACAGGCTCCTCACGAATGCAGATAGACACAGAAGGCACTTGGCTGTATCTGGTGCCTGTAGCAGATGCAGCGGCCATGTGGAAACCTTGTGCCATGCTTTGAGGGATTGCCCGAATAGTAGAAAGGTTTGGGAAGGGGTCCTTCCTCACCACATCCTTCCTTCCTTTATGGGGTTCTCTGATATTGACTGGTTCTCTGAAGGCGTTAATGGGAATTTGTTGGCCAGTATGGAGCACGGGGCTATTCTCTTCGCTATTATTTGTCACCAAATGTGGAAATGGAGGAATGAAGAGTTATTTGCTGAGAAGACTGTCTTTATTCCTGACCTCCGGTTTTACTTCTCGAAAAAACTCTCTGTTATTACAAAGAGCTTTGAAGGAGAGCCCCTGGTTCACCCCTCCCCGGTTAAAGAGGTCCAGTTAGTTGGTTGGAGGAAGCCCAGGGAAGGGGTTGTCAAGTTGAATACGGATGGCTCCTGCCTTAGTAATGGCAGAATTGCTGCTGGTGGAGTTCTTCGGGATGCTGGTGGCGCCTGGCTGGCTGGGTTTACCCATAACTTAGGTACGGGCTCCTCCTTTACTGCAGAGCTCTGGGGGATCTTGTCTGGCATTAAACTCGCCATTCGCATGGGTGTTAAAAGACTTTCGGTGGAGTCTGACAATTTGGAGGCTATCAACAGGATTTCGGATAGACAGGCTGTTTGTCTTAAGAGTCAGAATCTCATTAAAGCCATCTTGAGGCTTCGTCCTGCCTTCGATTCTCTTACCTTCTCCCATATTTATAGGGAGCAAAACCGCGTGGCGGATCGCTTGGCAGCTGCTGGGCATGGAGGGATGTTAGGTGTTTCTACCCTTTCCGTTCCTCCTTCTTTTCTGTTACCTTCTCTTCTTGAGGATAGGATTGGGGTCAGTCTTCCTAGACTAATCCCGGGTTAGGTTTTTGTTTGTTTGTTTTTTTTTCTTCCCTTCTTACCAAAAAAAAAAAAAAAAAGAATGCTCTTCTTCCCTGATTCGATTTAAGAAAACAGATAGAAAGTCACTTTGCAAAAATTATGTTTGGTCCATATGATTTTTTTCTATTGTTTGTTCTTCATGTTTTTCACTTTGTAATAAATAATCAACTACACACTAGTTAGTTTGCATAACAATGTTGATGTATTATTGGAGAAGATTACCAATACTTTTTCATTATGGTTCTTGAATTTAAATTTTCAGGATGACAACTTCTAAATTTTGCATTTTACTAACATAACCACATTTTTTACCATTGACCAAAGTTAATTTACAATCACAATTTGAATGGAACCATCATTTCAACATTTCAGAATAATTCTCTCTCTAAACAATCATTTCCTCCCTCTTTATCAAACAATATACCGAAATGATCTTAAAACCAAGAATTAAAGTTGCTTAAAATATCATACTGATTAGCTCTATAATGAAGGTTTGGTTACCTACTATTGAAATGGTCATTTTGATCAATAATAAAAAGGTCATAATGGCCATAAAGTGCAAAGTTCAGTAGCAATAATATTCAATTTTGACGTTCAAGGGTCATAACGAAAGTAACGATAAATTCCAGGGGCTATGGGTATAATTTACTCTCTATATAAGTGTGAGGGTAAGTAAATCAATAATCACATTTGTGCTAAGTTGACCCAAACTGAACATACATAGCACTAATAGTAATTATTGAAATGAAAAGTGTTTGATAATGATATTGATAAGTAGTAGCATGGGACATGCCAATATGATGGGAATCTCAAAAATATTCCTTTAAATTCCAAACAAGCAATCATTATTAGTCTAATTAAGTATGTAATTTGCTCAATTATATACAAACAAAAAGATCAGCCTACCTAATTATAGGAATTAGACAAATTAATATGTTCCAAAGTGAGCACAAAAAATAAAATAAAATAAATTAAAAAAGAATGATTGTGTTTGAGCCTAGTGTTTGGTGTAATTAGAGGGGTCTACCAAATTGAAGAAACATTGTTTTTTTATTTTTGAAATTAAGCTTTACAACAAGAAAAGAAAAGAATTGCAACTTCTAAAAGCCAAGTAATAATAATCAGTGCAAAGGATATTCTCAGAAAAGCAGATTCCTTGAGTTTAACATAAACATATCAATGCCTTTTTTCTTGGTGGGAAAAAGAGAGGCATTTATTAGTCAACAAATTAGTTCAGACAGTCAACTCTTTTTCCAATTATTTTCTTATTTTCCCATTTGTTAGATTACCAGATTACTAAAATCCCAAGTTCATCAAAAGTTCAAAACTGCTTCATCTTTCTTTCTTTTGTTAATAAAAGATCCAATTTGTCATGAGTCATAATAATTGATATACCTAACTAGTAACTTCCCTATTACTTTTCAATTTGTTGTTTATACATAATATAAAATGTTAGGGGATTTTTTTTTTAATCTGCCAATAGAGTGGATCATAATTTATTAAGAAAAAAATTTATATGTTAGACAAAAGGGGGAAAAAGGACCACTAGACAGTATTTAATGTATGAAGTGTTTTGTTAGAAGAAAACATATGATTACTTAGTAATTGAGCTAAAACATTTGAGAAACTTGCAAGTTATAGTTGTTTATTATTATTTTTATAATATAGTTGATTAATTTAATTTAATTAAGAACTAAAGTACAAATCACGTTAATGATTTTTCGGATATTTGTTTGCTTAGGAAATAGATTTAATGGAAAAAAAATTAGGTTAGTTAAAAGAAAATTATATGAAAAATAAAACATTTTTCTGAACTTTTGAAACTTTATTATATTACTTTTTATCATTTTGAAAACAATAATCATCCACCACTTCTACCCATTTTCTGGTGTTATAATCAAACACCGTTCCAATACAAAACTTTCTCTTATCTAATATTTCCGATAAATAAACGGGGCTTGTGAAAACTTTCTTTTTTTAAGGAAATTCTTTTGAGTGGTAAGGGGGAATCTAAATTCCAAGATGAGAAAATTTTGAGGCCACTAATGATTTACGAGAAGGTTTATATACTGCCCCATCTATAAAACTCTAACAATGGCAGCAAGAATGGAACTTAGATGAGAATATGTTAAATCCGCCCTGAAATGCATTGAGAAAATTTTCTGGCAAGTTAAGTTCAACCTACTTAAGATTATTAAATAAACATTACTCACACAAATAATTGATGAATAGTTCAAAAATATCCTTATTATTGTCCGTTAAGAGCATTCTCATATCATAGATAGATGAGTACAATTAACAATTTGAGTCAATTTTAGAAATTATTAAAATAAAATATTATGTTCATGTATTCCGTATCAGTTATATATTAGTTGTTTACGAAAGTAAGAGGTTTGTAATGTTGTTTGCAATCTAAGAATAGATTTGGAAATAAAATGCTTTTAAGTTCAAAAGAATATTCAATTCTTTTTTAATATATGTATAACACGTGATAAGAATTTAGACAGAATGGGAACAACACGAAACCCCATGGAGTGAAATAATGGAATTCAGACAAAATGGAAACAACACGATACCATATGTTTGTTGCCTAA
Source organism: Euphorbia lathyris (assembly GCF_963576675.1). Taxonomy (NCBI): domain Eukaryota; kingdom Viridiplantae; phylum Streptophyta; class Magnoliopsida; order Malpighiales; family Euphorbiaceae; genus Euphorbia; species Euphorbia lathyris. Next base: position 21,657,875 of record NC_088910.1, on the reverse strand, counting down.
CGGATTTTATAACTACAAAAAGTACTCCATTAACAGCATCTAAAATTAGCTTAGTTTGCCTGAATTAGACCTCAATTATGCCACATGTTTTTGTACCTCGTCTCATATTGATTATGCGGAATTTCAATCATAGGTTTTAATAATTGAAAGGCAAACATTTATATACTTAAATTAAATGAACATGTTAGAGACGTGGAGATTAAAATTCTTCAGCAACACAGTAGGATTCTAAACCCCAACACTAGGATCAACTACTTGTGAAATAATTGAGATATGCAAATGAATAAATTAATCCTATTCCATTAAACAAAAACTGTACACATATAATTAAAGCAAGGAGAGAATATATGAGAAAAAAATATAAAAACAAAACTGAAATTTGTCTTCAATTTTTTTTCTCTCTCAAAATAACAAAATTTAACGTTATCCTAAAAAACAAGTGGTCAGTCACTGATTAAGGGGCCACGAGAGTTTCAGCATTCACTGGTTACCGGAAAACGTAAAAAGAAGTTGTATTCGGAGCTTTAATTAACGTTATCCTGAGAGGAAAATTACAAAAGAGAAGGAAAAAACAAGTGGCTGCTCATCTTTCTTTATTCCTTTCCTTTTCTGTCTTCCTTCCCATGTGAATATCAACATTAATTGCTCTTTTCTTTTTCCTTCTGTTAACCTTTTCTTCATTCATTTCCCTGAAATTAACAAGGCCATAAATCATGAGAACAACACACTAATCAAATAATTATGCTGCAATTATGTCTCATAATTCAATATTAATCATGTCAATTAAGATAAACTCACCAATTGATTTCTTGCAATGAAGAACAGCTTCATAAATTGAGCTGTCAGAATCACAAGACCTCCTCCAACAATCATCAACAGAATAAGCTACACTAATTCTCGGAGATGTTTCAGCAGAATATAACCATGTCTTCACTACCTTAACATTTGTATCCATATCACCACTTCTGCAACTCGGCCGTTGACCCCGAATTCTCCGGTACAACGGTTTAAGAAACCGGAAATACTTGCGAAACATCTGTTTCGACAATGTTCTACACCGTCTCAACGACGAACACCGGAGTTTCTGGCCCGACACAGCTTTTGGTGTATGTGAAGATGCAGGATTAAGTTGTTGTGAGGATGAATCTGAAACATCGTAGGCTTCGATTTTCAATGGATCAACAAAGAAAGGCATGACATAACCATTTGAAAAGAGCTCATCAGCATGAACACAATCGAGAGGGGCTTGTGAAATGGGGAAGTCAAATTTAAAATCCTGAGAATTACTAAAGAACCTCTTAGATGGTGGCATTTTCGGGTCCATCTCGATGAAGGAAGCCTCATCGGATGCATCAAGAGAAGCTCTAAAGGAACTGTCTAAACTTTCAAGAGATGGTTTTAGATTCACAAGCCAGCTATATGAAAAGCTCTCAATAGAAAGAGGTTGTGAAGTTTCCATGGATGAAGAAGAAGAAGAGAATAGACAAAGGTTTCTACAATAACAAAGGATCTCCACCTAGCAAATATATCTCTAAAATACACATATATCTATATATATATATAGAAGAATATATTATATCATCTTTGTAAACAATTGGGTATGTGGTGTCTGGCAAGAGACAAGGAATTTTAATACATGAAATTTAGAAATTAAGAGAAAAAACAGAACTCTGTTACCCCACAAGCACCCATCATTCTCTGTTGCATCAATCTTTTACCCCACCTGTCATTTTATTCATATTTAAATATATTTCCCAAACTTCAAAAAAAGAAGATGGTTTGGTTTCTCTTTACACTACAAGCAATTAAAAAGTAAAAGTAGAAAAAGTTCCATGCATATTCAGTGATCATTATAAACAACTCATAACAGAGGACACAAACACCAAAAAAAAAAAGATGAAAGAAGAAACTAAGCCATAGACTTTCAAATATGTTTATGGCAAGTTACTAGGGTAAATTACATTCATCGCTCTTGAATTATAACGTCACTAGTACTACACTAGTGTAATACAGTAAAACCTCTATATAGGAATACACTTGGGACCGGACTATTTGTATAACAATTGGGAGGTTATTCCTATATAGAGGTTGGTATAACAAAGACTCTGAGCACTTGGGACCAAACTTTTGTATAACAATTGGGAGGTTATTCTAATGTAGAGTATTCCTATATAGAGGTTCTACTGTACTAAAGTCCAAATTAACGAAACGATGAGGATAGAATAGATGTTTGACCATAATTTAAAGTGACATTTATAAAAGAAGAGGCAATGATGTAGTCATATTTGTTCAGGTCATCATTTCGTAAATGTTTTTTACGGATTTTTGTTGATTTTGACTTTAATGTTAGAATAATATAAAGTTTAAGGATTTTTCTGTTAAAAAATAAAGTTTAGGGACCATGGATGTAATTTACCCTAAGTTATAGGTAGGCTGTCAGTGCAAGATTCATGCACAATCTAATTGTTTATTCAAGCTAGGATAAAGGAAGATAATACAACCAATCCCATGCTTTTGAATGTTTTTTTTATTCTAGACAAAATTGTTGATCTTACTTCACTAACTTTAATTTTGTCTCAATCTTTACATGATTTCATCATTCCAATGTTAACTTCCTAACTGCTCTAGTAGCACAAGGTTCAAATTAAATGATAAACTAGTTTATTTTAGGATAATATAATGTATAATATCAAATCCTGCTCCAAATATCACAACCAAAGGACATTCATAAGTGGGAGTAGGTACCTATGATCCTCATCCTTCCTAAATTTTATACTCCTAGTTACACTACAAAATTTGTGAAGGAATTGAGTTTAGTTTCATATTCATGAAAAGGTTAGCTTAGGGGGAGGTAGAGGGAGACAATAGGATTTTGTCGCACCTTCGGCCATGGAGTACCACCTCTGAGAGGGGTGATTCTATCCTGCCCAAGCTGTGCAATTTCATCTGTTGGCGGTGTAAATTGAACTCCCAGCAAATGAAGAAATAGATGCTCAGGTCTTTATAGGTTGGGCATTTTATTTTACTTTTGTCCAGATCAGGACCAAAACGACATCGTTGTAGTCTGGGTAGAGCAGATTAAAAAACATTGTTTTACTTGGGCAAAAAAAAATAATAATAAGCCAGTCCCATATGGACTTAGTTTACTTTTGCACCACCAGCAGCCTAAAACTGGCTGTGTCAACGATCTGACATTATAAAACATCTATCAATTTATGTAGGTAAATGTTCCTCCCAAATTTAAGTAATACTCATATGCACATTTTGACTTTTCATGCAATAATTAATCAAGAACTATGGTTCAAAATGCGAAATGTGACAAAAATTAACCATTTGTAGTTAGGCCCTTAACAAATTGATAAAATGTAATAACCTCGTTAACTTTTGTTGACTTGGCAAGAGTACTTAATGACAAGTTATTAAGTCAGCTGTCACATCCTCAAGTTAAAACACCAAACCATCAAATTCAAACAATGTTTAATAAAATAAGTTCGCTAATGATTGAAACCACAGATTATGAATTACCACATTTTGAACGACAGTTCTTAATTCATTATGGCGTAAAACCAGTTTTAAACTCATTACAGAAAACAGATAATATCAAATGCTAGCCAATCTTATACAACAAATTTTATCCTGGGATAAATTAATCAATATTCCAGAGCAGAAAATGGAGGAGAAAATATCAAGTGAACTTCTTTTGGTGTAGAAATTTCAGGCTTTTACATCCACTAACAGTCCGAGTGGTGGTAAGTTGGAATCTTCTGAAAACTTAAATGTTTAAGAAAGAATTGTCCTTTTCATTGAAACCATAACTAGTATAATTGTTTGAATACAATCTTAAAAAAACAGAAAAAGCAGACAAGGGTCCCCCAGGGATGTCGGAGAATGAAATGGACAATGACCAAAGTTTGTGGGACAAAAGCCAAAATTAGAAAGTGAATTCAAATTGGTCCCCCCAATGGAATCCCTATAGTACTTTAAACAATTGCTAGAGCTCATAAAGTTCAGCGGAGCAGTTAAATTCCAAACAGATGCTTAAAGTGGAAGTTTCTATTAAACTTGGAAAAGTAGGTAAACTCATAAGAGAAACACATAATTAACATAGAACTAACTACATAAGAAACTGAATTATCTATTCTGTTCTGCATAAAAGTTCCTACTTGCAAAGTGCATCCAATCAAATAATCTAGACTGCAAGTCCTATTAGTTTTTCATAAATGGTAAAAGAAAAAGAGTAGCCTATGGTGGTTGGGTTCTGCTACTAAGAAGCACTAAAGTTTTGATTCAAGAGAGTTCCCACCAAAAAAAGCTAGAATTGGCCAGATACATAGGTCTTTTTGGTTTTTTACAATTGCTTGAATTAGAAAGGTTAGACGATCTTTACGAATACATTCAATACGCGATTCGTGGTAGCTCATAGACCATAGCAAATGGAAGCATCATATAAAGTTGGAAAAGTGATGTGAGAATACCTGATTCAGAACAACACAGTGTAACTATCATTTCATGAGGTGAAAGAATACAAAGGCTTTCCAGAGGCTGTGCAATAGCATCGGTGGAACAGGTTCCCTGATTGGGTAAAGAGAGTACCAATCACCACTCCAAGAAAAACAAGTGATGGAATCCTTTCGATATTGAAATGAGCCACGGAAAACGCCATTGAGCTCAACAAAATCGAGCACCATGCATCCTTTTATCTGGTTAAATAAGAGAAAAGGAACCCGCAAAATACAATCTCCTCCAACATGGGGGAAGAAAAGTTGAAAGTACAACAACAGCGAGGGTGATTGCCATTGAGTCCCATGTGACAGTTGATCGCTCAGTGACAGACATTGGTATAGGAATAAATAAGCAACAATTCCAGTTTCATCTAAGAGAGCCAGTAGATGAGATTAAACATGAAGCACTCTGAAGCAACATGTCTGGAGGAGGGGATAAATCTTGCATGCAAGAATGGGCATTCCCAGCTAGACCTTCATCTCGTACATAGCTTGAGTGCTAAATTTTGCTTTTCTGAACCCTGCAGTGTGAGCTACCGATTAATTATCAAACATCCTACCAACCAGAGTGTGAAATCCAAAGTAATATATCCTGAATTGCCAAAAAATATGCTCCTCATTCTTGCAATCAATAAGATAATTACTGAAATCCAAATTATAACCACGTAAAAAAAGTACTGTAAGATGCATCTGTGGATGTTCATTTAGACAAGAGAAATCAAATGTAATTTTATACCTTGATTCCATCTCTTCAAGCAACGCTATTCCACCAATATGCAGTATCCATTGTCACAATGGTAAATTTTAAATTGAAAGCTGTGGACCAAATAGGAACAGTATCAAAGTTACAGGTGGAAATTTGGATTTTAAGTTAATCTAGTTTACAGAGCGGCACTAAAACTGTACTGCAGAAACACTGGAAAAACTAGATGTCTTGACCATCGAATGTATCCAGATCTTGCATAAGCTGTAAAATTTAAGAGGCTCCATTTAGAGTCCTGGAATCCCATTTGTCAGTATTAGATGCTCGACCATTCAAAATAATACAGCTTTGCTCCAGTCTATCAACTCTTGATTTGGGTGTCAAATATAAGTTCAAGTTTCCTTTTAACCTTAATATATAAAGAATTCATCATTCAAAATCAACTGCATGCTCTAAACAGGGTCTACAGCGATGTTCATAGTATCAAGCTAATAAGATTTACTCCCTCCTAAAGAAGGGGAAAGAAATGACTCACGTGAAAAACTAGCAACCAGCTTCGCCTATTTTCATCAACTTATTCCAATAAGATACGTATTAAGTATTTACCACATAAAAACTGTACCTACAGTAAAATACGGCGCTGACAAACTTGCTTGCTTCAAATCAAGAATGCATCTAAATCTTGCATCGAAAAGGTTAGAAAACTCAAACCTGGGTCTTCTTTTTTCTTCAAATGAAAGCAAAACCAACTATTTTTTATGCTTATTTGTAGCACTTTCATGAGAATTTAAGCATGAGTAAAAATATGAGATGTCTACTCACTATAAATCAAGCTACAAACCTGCATCACTCTTACATCCCCCATATATATCCAATGTATTGAACACTGCAAAGGTGTCTCTTCGGTAAGACCTCTAGACCAAGAATTAGAAGATTCCTAGAGATCAGGATAGGAACTTGGAAAAGTCAATAAGCAGTCAGCAGGAGAAAATTTATCCAGTCTGCAAATGTTAATTAATTCACCAGATAAATTGGCTTTGCTGTCCATGGGACCCTCCAACGTTCCATACTTCCATACTAAAAAATTGGTAAAAAAAAAAAAGCATCCTAAGACCCTGATCATTCCAATTTTGGGGGATGGAGACACTATCTTTTATTTCAAGAGACCCCTTATCTTTTTCTTATTTTTGTCACGTTAAACCTTGCTTGCGCAATTAGTTAACTATGAACATTTAATTTAGTTTTTTTTTTAAACATCACTAATCATATGCTTTTGGAATTATATCTTTTACAATTCAAAATAAGTTTTTCCAGTTTCTTTATAGAAAAATCAAACATACAGTTTTAAAAAAAAAAAAGCAAATTTGAAATGCATATGAAATTAATAATGCTTTATTAAAGGAGTTATATATTCAAACTTGATTTTTATGGTCACAGGGGGGAAAATAAAAAGATCAGTTACTTAATGTATTGAAATGAAAGATTAGGGGTTCAACTCAATCCACAGAAAATCCAACGAAATCAAAATGATCATGGATGCTTTTTGCCTATATTCACAACTAGCATGAAGAATAATAAACCATCAATATACTCGCTCATCCAAACGATCATGATTAGTTGTTTACAGGTACAAAATAGCTTAAGTGTGATTAAAATGAAAACAGCATGTCTTCAAAACGGAAGGGATTCACGCACACTGAGAACGAAATTATATAAACAAAGAAAACGCCGCCTCTTAACTTTTATTCTCTAAATGTGATTGATCTCATTACAGGAATTGCGGAAATTCCTGGCGAGGCATCATCCTTCTAAAAGCACAGAGATGCTCAATTGTACAGAGTAATATGAAAAATTCAAATAATAGTAAACAAAGAAAGCATACAACTGATAAACCACAATGTAAATTAAGCAGAATTTTCCTCAGAGATGTCGCCAATTCAAGCAATTAGTCCTTATCTAAATTAAACACACAATATATGAATCACGCAAATACAAAAAGGAAAAAAAAAATTGGAATATGGATAATAACGCACATGAAGGGGGAGAAGGAGAGAAGCAGTAACATAAGAACTTCGATTAAGTGGAAATGGTGTTCTTGCAGACTTCAAAACCCTTCATCCAGCTGCGAAGGGGCGCGCCAGCAAAAGTGGCAAGAGAAACTTGACAATGCCAATGGTATCGTGGCAGTGGGAGTGCAGATTGGCTGGAATTCGGAGATCCCAGGGAGTAATGAAAGCAACATTTTGGGGAAATTTGTATGTGACTGGACTGGGAGATCAATCAAATACAAATTGGAGAAAGATGGACCGAGGAAGCTCAAAGCTCTCGAAGAAATTGATTTTGTGTTTTATCGCTTCCTAGTAGGAAACCACGTCGTCAAGCGCACCCACGTCTAAGGATACGTATCCGCAGGATCCGATCCTAATGTAACTATCTATTCCCTTTCTAAGGACGGATACGATATCAAAATTGTTATCTATGACGGGTACGGAATGGGTATGAGAATACCCTTCAAAGTACCCGTACCCACTATAAATTTTTTACACATATTAAAAGATATTGTTGTTTAAATATAAGA